>NC_056745.1:368966267-369116267 GCF_019279795.1 Protopterus annectens
ACTAGCCATAGTCACCACACTAGCCTGTTCCATGCCACCACCCACCACTGTCCATTATCTGTGGCCACTGGTGACAGGGTGTGTGTGGCTATTGTGGCTGTGTGCAGGAATGGGGTTGACAACAGTGGGATGCCAACCAACAGCACAGATTTAGCCCCTGACATACCCACCTGTGCCTCAATAGGAGCATCATCATGGTCAGAGCCTGCAGAGACACTGACATCAGAACAAGTGTGGGAGGGACTTTGGCCACCATGTCTACCTGTGAGGGGAAGACAACATATGTAAACTACTACCTGTACTATAACATTTGCTAGTATACACACACACACACACACACACACACACACACACACACACACACACACACACACACACACACACACACACTCATACAGGTGAGGTGTCTCAATTGCATTACACACACCTCACATTAGCTGACTGGGGACATTCATGACACACAGACAACAACATACACACTCAGGACGTACCCCCAGCATCATGCGGTGCAGCCCTTTCCATGTACTGTAACTGATAATATACACCTCTGGGAAATGTGAGTGGTGTTAGTAGGTGATGGGCTTTCACCTAGGATAAACTGCACCCATGTGAACATGTATAGCACTGTGGCAACTCCTACAGAACATACCTCCACACCGCACAGAGGTCTGCTGAATGTCTACATGTGTGGGTTCCATGTTTTGTGTCTTCCTTATAACTCCTGTATTTGTCTGATACATTACTGGGGTGACCTGTGGATTGGTGTCACTAATTAATGTCAACATATGCGGTGCAGACTGCATAACCTGCAGTACATGCATGCTAAAACAAAGCTAGTTACACAAACAACTACCCAAGCTTACAGTGGATATGGTAAGTGTACACAAACCTGTTAGCATTCCAGGAAGTTTTGAAATACCACATGAGACCTCAGAAATCAGGTCACAACATTACTGCATGTCATATGACATATAACTTGTGCAATCCAAATGAAGGACATACACATTAGTTATGTGTAACATATGGTACATGACATAGGTACAACAGACTGGTTGCATGAGTGTGCGCACCCTTAAAATAGTACTCTGTTAAGGCACCTTTTGATTTCATAACAGCAGTCAGTCTTCCTGGGTAGGTGTCTATCAGCATGGCACATCTTGACTTGCTAATGTTAGCACACTCTCCCTTGCAAAACACCTCCAACTCTTTCAGATTGCAGGGCATCTCCTGTGCACTGCCCTCTTCAGGTCACCATGCATTATATCTACTGGATGTAGGTGTGGCCTCTGGCTGGGCCAGTGCAAAATGTTGCGTGTGTTTTGGTGAAGACCCTTTTTGCTGATTTGGATGCATGGTTTGGGCCATTGTTGTGTGGAAAGGTGGAATTCCCCTCCATCCACAGCTATGTGGCAGACACCAGAAGGATTGGGGCCACAAGGGACCGGTGTTGGAACTGTTCATAATCCCCTCCAACTTGACTACAGCCCCAGTTCCAGCATGTGAACAGCTACCCCAAAGCAGGACACATCCATCACCTTGCCTCACCAAGGGGTTGGTGTATTTGTGGTAAAGCGCAGTTGTGTTATTGCATCAAACACACCTGTCAGAATTGTGGGTAAGGAGTTCAAGCATGGTCCCATATGTCCATAACACATTTTCCCACATGCTGTTAGGAGACATGATGTATTGTTTTCAAACCTTATCCAGGGCTGGATATTGTTGTGAGGTACTGCTGCCATCTTCTAACTCTGCACTAAAGGCAAACCATATGGAGAACATTGAAGATTGTTGTCACATGTAGTACACACCCCCCAGTACTTGCTGGATATTCCTGCTACTCCCTCACTGTTACTGCAGGGCTCCTGGCAGGCTCCCTGGACAGTTTTGGTCATGTATTATCATAGAATTTTGGGGAAAGTCCACCCCTTCCCAATGTCACTGTAGCGCCATACCTTCACCACATTTGGATAACTATCTGCACTGTGTTCCATGGTAAATGCAATGATGTGGAAGTGTTCAGGTCCCCTTCTCCAGGCTGATACATCTCAGAAATGTGATCCCTCAGCAGCTTCATCACCTCCATGTGAACCATGACTGTTGCTGCAGCAGGCAACTGGGTATGTGGTAGGATAGTCCTGGTAGGACAGCTGACCGTTAGTTGCAGTTAATCAAAGAGTCCCAGTTCATGATGGGCAGGTGTGTACCCAATAAGATGTACTGCTGTAGTCATATTGAAAGCTGCATCAGCACAGAATAAGCTTCAGCCTCTGCACACATATGCATCTTGGTTGCTGTACAATTGCCATGTGTCATACATGTTTCTAAAACACATTTGCATGCTTTATAATTGAATTGTAGAGGTTATAGGTCACATGACAAGTTGGCTGGAGTTTGAAATTGTCTATTGTGCTCACTTCTTGTATATCACATATACCTGGCATTGTAACAGGTGTGTACACCATGTATATGCACTGTATAACACCGATTTATACAATATGGCCATAGTTTTGGCCCTTTGTACCCCCATTTTGCAGTCTTTGTCCAGATGTCCTGCAATGACAGGTTGTGAAGTATGCTACAGATATATGACATCTCTTGCAAATTGGCTGACATGATGATCACTGTGATGTGAATCAGTCAATAAAGCCACAAGTGGACATGCAGATATTGGCAAATGCCAGAGTGTAATACCTGTGTGCATGGTCACATGCATGACCTTAACATGCCTGGGGTACTAGTGAGCCACAACAGGGAAAACCCATACTGACCGGCTTCAAGCCACTGTCCCATGTGCTGACCAGAGGGACCTATGTAGTTGTGGGAGAGAGGTATTATCAGCAGATTCACATTTGGCATTGGTACAAGATGAATGTTACATTTCTGCACAGGTACAGTACACACTATGATATAAGGAATATGAGACCGAAAAATGAAACAGATCTCTAATGAAAAACTCAGGGTACATGACACAGCACCAGTCAACATTGGGGAATGATTTGAGTTATTATGACTGCAAATGGCCAAAATAAGTACAACAATTGAAAAAAGACAGTAGTATCAAGTGCCCTTGTCTCTGACCGTTCATAGACTTTAACTCCCATACCCATTTTGGCCATTTACAGTCATAATGAATGCAATCATTTATGATTGTTGACTGCTGCTGTGTCCTGTACCCTGACGTTTACTTCAACACTATGATATTACACAGTCTGCTGTCCTTCACCATACATGTGCACTTTTGTGCATCACTAAATACCACCCACTAATCCATATTGCACTGACATATGCATCTAGAGACTCTATAAAAGACAGTTTCTCTACTTCATTACATTCATGTGCACTTTGTCCTTACCTGGATGCTCCTCACCTGTTGCCTGGGTGCCTCCATGACTGCAGTATCCGGTGGATGATGTTGTATTAGGTCTACCCCAAGATTGGCAAGGTGCTCCTCTGTTTCCGTGACCTGAGCCTGTGTTGCTGGTCCCCCCACCAGTAGCAGTATGGTCTCTCACTACAGCAGTAGCCCACTGCCGGGCACAATGTATCAGTTCAGTTGCTCTATGCCTGACCTGAAAGTAGGTGCGTCCATGGCTTCCCAAGATGTTAACTTTATGGACAAGATCTTCCCACAGGGCAGTCCATCCCTGCAAATGTTGGTGGCTATGCCCAAACAGCAGCCATCAGTCATTGATCATTGCATCTGCAATGGCCACATTTTCTTCAGCATTGTGCATTGGTTGACCCTGCATGCCACCTGGTAAATGAAACAGGGAAACACATCAGAGGACCTTAAACATTGCACAGAGTACTTTACAGAGCCAGCACAAGAATATTCCATATCATTAGCCACCACTGACATACATATCATACCCCTGTACCTAGCAGCATGTATGAACATGCACTCTACTCCCGGTCCTAACATGTCATGTTCCCTTCAATGAGGCCCAGTATATTGCATAAACCACCATTGGTCATTCACATTTGTGTAGAAGGATGACAGTGGCCATGTTCCTTTCAGATGGGATGTCAGTTGTGCTTAGGCTTTGCTTGCATACAGTGTGTAATGGAGCTGGAAGCATATGCCTGGGTTCATGTAGGATGCAGACAGGGATGTTATCAGGACCAATGGGACATGATTTTTTTACCTTTGAATAGACAGTTATCACCTGATCCACGATGATGAGGGGATGTGTGTGTGTGTGTGTGTGTGTGTGTGTGTGTGTGTGTGTGTGTGTGTGTGTGTGTGTGTGTGTGTGTGTGTGTGTGCTCTGCATATCCACCTTTACTGTTTGGTGAGCCATGAGGGTGTTGTTTGCCCTAAACCTGTCTGCAGCAGGTTGGCTATAGCTATGGTGTGTTTGTATGTGTTGTGATTAATCACCATTACAGGGTGGGGTGGGTTGTGGCCTTTGTGATTGCAGACATATGTGAAGATGCCCTTGTGCTTGGCCTTGGTGGATGTGTCCAAATCGTAGTTATAGTTGGCCTTACACTGATCCACCTGTGACCTTATATGCTCATTCAGACCAAGGTCAACCTGCTGACAAGTTGGTGCCTGCTCCTACTTTGCCCTGTGCAGCCAATATAGCAACCATTTATGTGGGTTGTGTATTGCTGATGTCCATCTAAGGGGAGTACTCTACTTTGGTGGAGACACATCTCACAAGTACAGTATTTCTGAGTCCATACAACTATATAGGTGGTCATATAGCTGTTTGTAGTAGGCATGGACACAAGATCATAACACTGTTGAACACCTCTCCAATTTCTACATTGGAATCATGTTTATTCTACTAACCATGTCAGTGTCAGGGAAGTGCAACCACCAGTAGCTGTAGAAATCTAACTCTGTTGGATGCACAGAAAATAAGATTGCACACATCACACATGTGCAACATGTACATCTTATCTACCTGACATTTTGCATCCCATGTCTGTTATGAGTCAGCCAGGTACACCTGCCCATACATACATGTGCATGTGCAATACCTGATATACATTTCTGCTCTATGTCAGTATGGCACACTGTAGTTACACTCTTGCTGCTCAGTCATTCCTGTCAACCTGTTAGAGCAGGACATCTAGAGGACACCACACATACATGGGGGGCAATGGGCCAAGATTAGTGACACTTACCTAACAGTGCTGTAACACACAAGTCATTTGATAGTACAGTAGCCTTTTCATTCACCTACATTCCCTGGAGCATGTCTGATGCCATATGGCAAGAAGACAGGATAAAAGCCAGGAGTGTGGTATTGAGGGTAGAAACTGATACTGTTAGCAGTATGACTGGTATGGGGACAGAGCTAGATGATGTGATGAACAGAAGGTAGGTTGATATATTGTGTGTGCAAGAGACCAGATTGAAGGGTGGTAAGGCTGAGTGTATCGTAGTTGGGTCCAAATAGTTCTGTCATGGTGCGGATGGGAGTGGAAATGGTATAGGGGTTATCCTGAAGGTGAAGCAGGCCAAGAGTGTTTTTGGATGTAAAAAGAGTGTCGGATGGACTGATGTTAATGATGCTGGAAATCAACGGTGTAATGATCACTGTTGTTAGTGCTTATGCTCTGCTAGTTGCATGTGCAATGGATGAGATAGAAAACATTGGAGTGAGTTGGATGAAGTGGTGATGACTGTACCCAACGGTGAGAGAATGGTGATTGGAGAAGATTTCAATGGGCATGTTGGTGAAGGGAACAGAGGAGCTGCAAAAGTGATGGTATGGTTTGGTGTTAATTAAAGGACTGCAGAAGATGAGATGTAGGTGTAATTTGCAAAGGAAGATGGGCATGGCTGTGGTGCATACATACTTTCACAAGACAGGGGAGCATAGGGTGACATACAAGAATTGAGAGAGATGTACACAGGTGTGTTATCTCCTATGCAGGAGGGCCTGTTTGAAGGAGATTGGAGACTGTAAAGTGGTCACGGGGAAAGTGTAGTTAGGCAGCATGGAATGTTGGTTTGTGGGATGACATTGGTGATCAAGATGTAGGGGAGTACTGCGATGGCCACAACAAGGATCAAATGGTGGGAACTGCGTAGGGAGATTGTGAGGTTGAGTTCAGGGATGAGTTAAGACAGGCAGTTGGTGGCAGTGAAGGGTTACCAGTTATCTGGGTAACTACAGCATAGGTAGCAATGGAGGCAACTAGAAAGGTACTTTGTGTGACATCTGGACAGAGGAAGGAGGACAAAAAGACCTGTTTGTGGAATGAGGACATACAGGGGAGTATACAGAGAAAGAGGTTGGCAAATAAGAAGTGGAATTGTCATAGTTATGGAGAAAGTAGACAGGGGTATAAGGTGATGAGGTGCATGGCAAAGAGAGAGGTGGTGCAGGCTAAGGATGAGGCACATGATGGGTTGTATGAAAGGTTGGGCACTGTGGATGGTGAGTAGGACCTGTACCAATTGGCTAGACAGAGGGACCAAGCTAGGAAGGATGTGCAGGACATAGGGTTGATAAAGGATGATAAAGGAAAAATACTCACAAGTGAGGGGAGTGTGTAAAGCAGATGGGAAGAGTACTCTGAGGGGCTGTAGAATGTAGAGAATGAGTGAGAGAAAAGGTTTGATGATGTGGGTATGGTGAATCTGGAGGTGCTACAGATTAGCAAGGAGGAAGTAAAGATAGCTGTGAAGAGGATTGTGACTTGAAAGACTGTTGTTCTGGATGACATACCTGCGGAAGCATGGAGGTGTGTAGGAGAAGTGGCAGTGGTCTGTTTGACTAGATTGTTTAAAGTAATCTTGACAAGTGAGAGGATGCGTGAGGATTGCGAGAAAGTGTTTGGGAACCAAGTATAAGACTGAGGGTGTTTTGCACAGCTGTAGTAACTACAGAAAGATAACATTGATCAGTCGCAGCATGAAGTAATGGGAAACAGTAGTGGATGCTAGGTTAAGAAGGGAGGTGAGGATTACTGATCAGGGGTATGGCTTCATGGCAGGAAAGTGCAGTACGCATGCGATGTGTGCTCACAGAGTGTTGATGGGGATGTACAGAGAAGGTTGGATGCAGGTGCATTGTGTCTTTGTGGATGTACAGGAAGCATATGACAGGGTGCCTAGAGTGGATTTGTGGTATTGTATGAGGAGATCAAGAGTGGTGGAGAAATCTGTAAGGATGCTACAGGATATGTACAAGGGTAGTGTGACAGCGGTGAGTTCTGCAGTGCGACTGACAGGCTCATTTAAGGTGGAGGTGGGATTACATCAGTGATCACCTCAGAGCCCTTTCTTATTTGGAGTGGTGATGGACAGGTTGACAGCCAAGATCAGAAAGGCGTCCCCGTTGACTGTGATGTTTGCAGATGACATTGTGATCTTTAGTGAGAAAGGGGAACAGGTTGAGGAGACCCTGCAGAGGTGGAGGTATGCTCTGGAGAGGAGAGGAATGATGGTCAGCAGGACTCAGACAGAATATATGTATGTGAATGGGAGGGAGGATAGAGAAATGCTGAGGATGCAGGGTTTAGAGTTTGTAAAGTTGGATGAGTTTGAATACATGGCATCAACAGTCCACAGTAATGATGACTGTGGGTGTGAGGTGAAGATGAGAGTACAGACAGGATGTCGAGTGTGGTGAAGAGTGTCATGGGTGATTTGTGACAGACAACTACCATTAAGAGTGAAAGGGAAGGTCTACAAGTGGGCAGTGAGACCAGAAAAGTTATATGGGTTGGAGACAGTGGCAGTGACAAAAAAGCAGGATTCAGAGCTAGATGTGGAAGAGTTGTAGATTTTGAGAGTTGCAGTGGGTGTGACGAGGGTGGAACAGATTAGGAATATGCATGATATAGGGTCAGCCCATGTTGGACAGTTTTGGGGACAAAGCCAGAGAGTAGTGGGATTATGCTGGTTTGGACATGTGCTGTGGAGGGACGCTAGGTATATTGGAAAAGCATGGTAAGGATGAATCTGCCAGGTAAGAGGAAAAGAGGAAGTCCTACAATAAGGGGTAAAGATGTGGTGATAGAGGACATGCAGTTTGTTGGTGTGATAGAGCAAGATGCAGAGGACAGTAACACATGGGGGCAGATGGTCCACTGTGGCAACCTCTAATGGTAACAGCCAAAAGAAAGTGAAAGAGATGTTGTAATGTCAGTCTTCACAGGTTGCCAATGATTTGTCAGACATGATACCACTCTATGAGTAGATGACTACACATATGAGGCACATATATGGTCAGTGTGCATAACACTAGACAGTGGAATGGTATGAGCTCAGTATATCACAAATAGTGCAACGCACACAGCTGAAACAGTATTTCACAATGCAAATACCCTGCATAGGTCCCTCACATTTCTGAGACAAACATGTATATCATAGTTCATAGGTTCATAGGTTTATACTAGGCTATCTGCCCTAAGGCATTTATAAGCCTAGCCCAAAGTTTTGTGGCTTACGCCACCCCTTATGTTAAAAAATATTGTGCCCATTAGTGTGTTGTGCCTCTGTCCAGCAGTGACACAGAGATGATTCCCGGGGTAAACCTACGATCTCCCATCCACCGGTCAAGATTTCTCTTGAACAGAGCCAGCGAGGTGCTCTGCCTCACATGGACCGCGATTTTATTCCACAGCATAGGGAGTCTCTGAGTGACAAATCTATCCCTCCAGCATGTCTTATTTATATCCGTGCTAAGGTTTAAGTCGCTTGCTCTAGTGGATCTGGTAGATTTGGATTTTTTGAGGTGGAGCATGTCCATTAATTCCGGGTTGGACATGGCCTTGTATGTCAGGCACAGGTCACCTCTGAGCAGACGGTATGCGACTGACTAGAGCTGGAGTTTCTTCAGTCTGGCAGCATATGACAGATTTTGGAATCCCTTTATCCTTTTGGTGAGGAACTTTTGGGGTCTCTCCAATTGCTGCAGGTGTCGGATGAGATACATCCCAAATGGGGCATTGTACTCGATCAGTGGTCTGATAAGTAAAGAGTACAGGGGAACAATGACCTCACTTGATCTGGATGTGAATCCCTTCATGATCAGGTGGGCAATGTAGAAGGTCTTTCTAACCACTTTAGCAATGTGAGTGTCAAAAGAAAGGCCACTGTCAACCTGGGTCCCCAGGTCCCTGATAACCTCTTCTGTGCTTAGTGGATTGCCACCTATATGGTAGCTTGGGGTTACTTTGTTTTTCCTGAAGGGTATGACTATACATTTTTTGGCATTTAACTTCAGGCCCATGGCTCTGGCACCAGCTATCAGTTTCTGTGAGACCCCTCTGATGGACATCTGTGTCCGATGTACTTTCCACTATGGCGCCCAGTTTGCAGTCATCTGCAAACTTTGTCAGCCATAGTCCTCCTATGTTTGCCTGTACTTCTGAGAAGTAGATGCCGAACAACAGGGGGCCAAGGACTGAGCCCTGTGGGACACCACTTGTGACCGGCTTGGAGTCTGACATGGTGCCAGCAACTCTAACCCTGTGGGTTCTGTCCTTTAGCCAGTTTGCAACCCATCTTGTGACATATGGGTTTACATTTAAGCTGGTAAGTTTCTCTATAATACCTGAGTGGGGTATTGTGTCGAAAGCTTTTGCAAGGTTAAGGTAGGCTGTATGGACTGCCTTTCCCTCATCAATGGCCTTGGTGACTGTCGACAAAGTTCAAAAGGCATGATCTGCCCTTGACAAAGCCAAACTGGGTCGGGTCCAATGTCTGCAAGTCCCTATGTCTTTGTTTATGAGTTCCATTATGATCCTCTCCATAGCTTTGCAGACCAGGCTTGTTAAGCTTATGGGGCGGTAATTACCAGGGTCCGTAGAGGCACCGCCTTTGTGGAGTGGGACCACAGTTGCCGTACGCCACTCCTTGGGCACGTATCCTGTGGTAAGGCTAAGATTAAACAGCTGCCTTATGCGGGTTTAGTTCCTCATTGAGTTCATGTAGCACACAGCCGGGGACACCATCCGGTCCCATTGATGCTGTGTTTTTAGCTTTAGAGAGAGCAGCTTTTACCTGTGCATTTGAGATGTCTGGGAGGCTACACTCCGCTGGGATAGTTATCTCTCCTTTTGGGGGGGAGAGGGGGGTGAAGTTTGCACTGAACCTGTCTGCCAGTATGTTGGCAATGTCTGTGGGTTCAGTGATTTTTGTATCATTTTGGACTAATTCTGAGCATATCTGGGAGATTCCACCCAGGTTTCTAACATAGCTGAAGAAGGCCTTATGATTGTCTTTTGAATCTATGGCAATTTTTCTCTCAAAGTTGGCCTTGGATTATTTTATGAGTGCTCGTATTTTTTTACTAATAATGATCAAGGGTGTCTTCACGATTATCATACTGATATCTATGACATCCCATTAGCTGGCTGAGCAGTGTCACAGTCAGTATTGTTCAGCACACACCCCATAGGTTCATAGGTTCATACTAGGCTATCTGCCCTAGGGCATTTGTAAGCCTAGCCAGCATGTGTTTGGCTTTTGCCACCCTTGAATTGAGTTTACTGTGCCCTTTTTAAGGTTTGTTTACTGTGCCTCTGTCTAATAGAGACACGGAAGTAATCCCCGGGGCAAACCTATGACCTCCCATCCACTCATCAAGATTCCTCTTGAAGAGAGTCAGTGAGAGACTCTGCCTAGCGTGGACTGGGATTTTATTCCAGAACGAAGGGAGCCTCTGGGTTATGAATCTGTCCCTCCAGCATGTCCTGTTTATTTCTGTGCTGAGGTTCAAGTCCCTTGATCGCGTAGCTCTAAGGGATTTGGATTTTCTGAGGTGGAGCATGTCCATTAATTCTGGATTGGACATAGCTTTATATGTCAGGCATAGATCACCTCTAAGTAGGCGGTATGCAACTGAGTAGAGCTAGAGTTTCTTTAGCCGAGCAGCATATGGCATCTGTTTGAGTCCCTTGATCCTCTTTGTGAGGTACTTTTGGGGTCTTTCCAGTTGCTGCAGGTGCCGGGTAAGGTACATCCCAAATGGGGCATTGTATTCTATTATGGGCCTGATGAGGGATGAATAGAGGGGCACTATGACCTCCTTTGATCTAGATGTGAATCCTTTCATGATAAGGTGGGCTATGTAGAAGGTCTTTCTAACCACTTTGGCAATGTGGTTAGCAAAGGAGAGATTACTATCAACTTGGGTCCCCAGGTCCCTAATTACTTCTTCCATGCTTAATGGATTACCGCCTATGTGGTAATTTGTGGGCACTTTGTTTTTGCCAAAGGGTATGACCATACACTTTTTGGCGTTTAGCTTTAGGCCATGGCACTGACACCAGTTATCCGTCTCTGTGAGACCCTTTTGGAGGATGCTTATGTCAGCTGGGAAGTCGATTATGGCGCCCAGTTTGCAGTCATCTCCGAACTTTGTCAGCCACAGTCCTCCCGTGTTAGCCTGTACCTCAGAAAAGTATATACCAAACAAGAGAGGTCCTAGGACTGAGCCTTGTGAGATGCCACTTGTAACTGGTTTTGAGTCTGACATGGCACCAGCAATTCTGACCATGTGGGATCAGTCTTTGAGCCAGTTTGCAACCCATCTTATGACATAGGGGTTTATATTTAAGCTGGAGAGCTTATCTATGATGCCCGAGTGGGGTAGTGTGTCGAAGGCTTTTGCGAGGTCCAGGCAGGCTGTGTGGACTACCTTCCCTTCATCAATGGCCTTTGTAACTGTTTCAAAGAAGTCTACCAGGTTCAAGAGGCAGGATCTGCCCTTAACAAAGCTGAATTGGGTGGGATCCAATATCTGTAGGTCCCCAATGTCTTTGGTTATGAGTTCCATGATGATCCTCTCCATAGCTTTGCAGACCAGGCTAGTCAAGCTTATGGGGTGATAGTTTCCAGGATCTGTAGAGGCACCACCCTTGTGGAGTGGGACCACTGTTGCTGTATGCCATTCTTTGGGTACATATTCTGTGGTAAGGCTGAGATTGAACAGCAGCTTTATGTGAGGTTTTAGCTCTTCTTGGAGTCCATGCAGGACACAACCAGGGACACCGTCTGGTCCCATTGATGCTGTGTTTTTTGCTTTGGAGAGGGCTGCTTTCACCTGAGCATCTGAGATGTTCGGGAGGCAGCACTCTGCTAGGATAGATATTTGCTCTTTCGGGGGGGGGGGGGGAATTTTCACTGAACCTGTCTGCCAGTATATTGGCAATGTCTGTGGGTTCAGTGTATTTTGTGTCATTTTGGATCAACTCTGAGCATATCTGGGAGTTACCACCTAGGTTCCTGACATAACTAAAGAAAGCCTTCTGATTATCTTTAGTGTCCTGTGCAATTTATCTCTCGAAGTTGGCCTTGGAGGATTTTATGAGGGATCATAGTTTTTTGCTAGTACTGATCAGAGATGCCTTCCCTTTTAGGGATTTTGTTCTGTCATGTAGTAGCTTCCTCCTTTTGTTGTACAGCTTATTTATGGCTGGAGTCCACCAGACTGGACTCCTGTCTTTAGAAGATTGGGTCTTGGTTTTGTTTGGGATAGCATGTTCCATGCATTCCTGGAGGTGTCCATAGAATGCATTTATAACAGATTCTGCAGTTTGGGCTGTAGTTTCCACTGGCCTGGGGGTCTTGAAGGATTCCACCTCAGATTTGAGAAGTGTGAATTTGCTTTTGAGAAGTTCTTCACTGTGGTTTTCTGGGCTGGGGGTGGGGTAGGGATTTGGATATCCAGTGAAATTAACTTATGGTCCGATCTTACCAATGAGGGGTATACCTCTGGTGTGGTGCACAGAGTCCCCATATTGGTGATGACCAGATCTAGTATGTTTTCACCTCTTGTGGGAGTGGTGACTAGTTGTTCCATAGCATTAGAGTTTATAAATTCCAGGAATCTTTAAGCTAGGGTGTTTGGGCTTGAGTAGTGCTCCCAGTCTATGTTTGTGTAGTTGAAGTCACCCAATATAATGGTGTTTGGAGAGATCGTCATATTCTCCAGTGTTCTCAGGAAGGCCGAGTGGGATTCCTGATTTTGAGAGGGTGGTCTGTAGCATGCTACAAACTGAAAGGCAGTTTTGCCCACTGTTAGTTGCACATGGATGGTTTCCGATGCTTCGTGCAACTCCACTAACCTGGAAGTGTGGGTATCTTTTATGAATATGGATACTCCCCCTCCTTTTGTGGTTCGGTCCAAGTTTTAGGGCCAAAAAGCATGATATGAGGTATAACCTGGTAATGCTGGGGTGCTCTCTGGAGCCTTGAACCAGGTTTCTGTTACTGCACAGATATCGATGTTCTCCATACTGAGGAGGGTTTCGAGTGCATGCATCTTGAGGTTTAGACTTCTGGCGTTGAGCAGCATTACCCTTAGTTTCTTTTTCATTGTGTTTTCTATGGTGGTGGGTTTGTCTTTTGAGTCTTCCCTTAAAAAGGCACTATGGGGGTGGCAAGAGCCTTTGCCAATGTCCGAAAGCCCAGGGGTGACAGGTACAAGCCATCCCTAGGGAAGCAATGTGGCTTGTCGAGCATGTCCTCCCAGGCTGACAGGCACTGGATCCCCTTTGAATGACACCAAAATTTTAGCCAATTATTAAAATTGATCATTTTGTCTTCATACTGTGTCATCATTCTCTATGTCTCTTTTCATGTAGTCCAGGGAGGTATGTCTCAGGTCATTCACACCAGCATGGACAATGACTGAGTCATATTTGTACTTGCTTTGGAGAGACCTGAGTGCTTGTGTTATGTGGCGGATCCTAGCGCCCAACAGGTAGCTCACTGTGACCTTCTCCTTGTTCAGCCTGGTGAGCGGGACATCAGTGTGTCTGACTATAGATTCACCTATTACAAGTGCATTAGGTGTGTTATTTAGCCTTAGGGGCTGTGGCTGTTTGGCACACTGACTTTGTGAACTATGTGTTTCACATGTTTTGTTTTGGGGTGTTGATTGCTTGGATGTCTGCTTTGGAGGTCTCTGTTGCTTAGGCAGATTTTTATTTAGAGTCTCCAAGTATGTTTTTGTGTATTTATGTGTTTGGTTTGCTGTTGTGGTAGGACTATGTGAGACTGGATTTGTGGTATGTGAGGTTACCTTCTCCTCCTGACTGGTTGTACCAGTTCTTGGTTAAGAGAGTTCTGCCTCCAGTTTGGCTATATGGTTGCATCTCTCACATATATTTGAACTTGTTGGGAGGAGGAAAGGGTTTTCTGTGTACACAAGGCAGTTGTAACATTGCCTCAAGATTCCCAGATTCACCAGCTGGACTGGAGAGGAAACCATCAACTGACTTTTGGACATGCTAGAATAGTATAGGGAATTCCTTTATTTCTGATTCAAAGGGGATCAATAGGGGACCAGGTACTCGAAGGGAGTATATGAGGGTGTAGTGCTTTAAGTTTACAAGTGCTGACTTGTAAAATTGCTTTTATGGGCAAGTGCAGGGCCTTATATTGAGAATAGGGTGTTTAGTTTGAGAGATAGAGCAGTTCTAAGGGGAAAAGTGAAGAGTAGACTTAGTGGAGCCGGGAATGGTTTAAACCCGATTAAGCGGCGCTGCCCGATGCTGCGCTATGCGCAAAATCATGCAAAACTGCGCTAAAGCGGGCTTTAAATCAGGGAGTTAGAAAGAGATAGGAAATGGCCCAAAACGGCCAATAAGCTACAAGTTACTGGGCTGAAACCACTCCTCAAGGGACAGATAGGCTGCTCAGAGCTCCCCACTCTCACTGGTGAACAAAGAAGCTTCCTCCTATCCAAATAAGGATATGGGCAACACAGGAACTGTGACACAGCCCAGAAATCAGCAATACCTGAAGACTGGACTATTCTAGTTCAGAAAAGGTGGGAAACAATTATATCATTATTTTTTTTTTCTTCTTTTTTTTAAAAATAGTAACAGAGATTAGGTACAGAAACACAGTAAATGCTTTAATTCGGCTAGCGCACTTGAGTGTGTAGCCTACCAGTTATTGTGAAACATCCTTTTCTGGGATGACTCATGGCCCTGAGCTGTGATCTATGTGATTGCAGACAGACCCAGATGCTATGGCCATAGGTTCTCATCAGCAATATATCTGCACAGCAAGTCTTTTTGAGACATATTTGTTGAACCTCCTTTTTCCCATTATGACATACCCCTACTGCATTCCATTACATGCTTACTTGTCTGACATACCTGTTATTCTTTTTCCAAGTCGTCCTATATTCTATATGATTATTTTTATTTGTTTCTCTCTCTCTCTCTGTCCCTGCTTTATGAGGTATACACATGTTTTGCAAAGGTGGCATCTTGCATTTTGTAGGTAATGCTCATGAGGAGCTGACGGCCTGTGCACCAATTAGTGTCCCACACTTGCTAATTGCATGCATAACAGCTGTGGTGTTATTCCTACAGCCAATGGCATGGAAACACACTCCTATAACTGAGTAATTCATGTGGGCATTGCCCCTTTATCTTGCTTGTGAGGATAACTTCTTGGAGGTGTGTGAACATCATCATCACAGAGGGTAGTTGGAAATACCTCTTATAATGAAAACTATGGAGACAGGCCAACAAACTGGTGGATAATCTTCCAGACATAGGGATAGAATGTAAGTGTTGCTGTTATACAGTTGAATTAATGCTAGTGTAACAGGGTTTGTGTGCACATGGCTTTTCTACATCATTTTAATTTTGACAACATTATGTGGATGATATAACTCTGAAATGTAGGGCTATCCACAGAATGGCCAGATTTTGATCTCTCATGTTTGGTATGTTCCTCAGACATTTTCTGTCTTTGGAAAATCAATTGCATACTGTGAGGACTGCAGCCAGTAAATGGTATCAGTCATATATGTTTCATACGTCATACCCCTCAGAAGAGATGTGTCACAGCAAACCCTGTTACACCAGCAACTGTCTCAGTTTATAACAGCAATATTTCATATATGCCCTTGTTTTTGGGCCTCTGTCCCCCAAGTATGTCAGGCTTTATCCAGATGTCATGCAGTAAGAGGTTGATAGGTAGGGTACATCATTATTTATTGCCTTCATTCCTGATACTATCCCAGTGATGTATCAGAATGCCAGACATATGTGTAAGAACCCTTATATGTGAGGAGAAAGCCTGGATATTCTGTGGGACTCGGAACAGTTGAGAGGTCTATGTATGTCTGGCAATATTTGACGGACTGTCAGGATTGTATAGCAGTGTTGTGTGCCAATGTTAGTTGGCCTGTGTGGGGAGGGGGTGGATGTATGTGTTATGGCTCCTTTTCTATCTGCCTGTGCATGCTGCTCCACTTTCTGGTGGTCTGTTGGCTGTAAATGTTTGTAGGGACAGACTGACACATGTCTCATACCGTGGCCAGGCATCATAGTAGTCTGTCAATTTGGCCTGTATATATGTAGGGGTAGTGTCTGAGTGGCAAACATGATGAGATATTTTGGTCTGCATAGGTGTTATAATGTACCATTCATTAGGGCTTACTATTATGTAACTGTGACTGTGATGAAATTGGTTTTGGGTTTGCACTTTCACACTGGTGTCTGTTTTTCAGTGCTGTTACATCCCTGTAGTGGCTGCTATATTTCCAATTACATGTGTAACTTCCCATAGCAAATTTGGGTTATTGTTGAGTCAGTATGCCTGTAGTTTAGACAGTGCTTGGTGACAAGCCGAGCAGCCCAGTGTAGTTTTCCTACCATAATGTTATGTCCGTATATTTTTCAGATGTACTGTTGCCTGGCCACCATATGTGTTGTGTATTTCTGACACATCAGTGGGATGATGTGAAGATGTATGTCACTAACTAGTGGGGAGTGATGTAGTTTTGAATAGGGCTATTTCACTCAATATGTGTTACTACAGACAGAAGAGTGTCACTGCATCAACTGTGTAACATTATCTACTCTAGTATTTGGGATATGTCCCCAGTTACATGGGTCTCCACCCCTTTGTCTGGCTTGGTACAGATTTGTTGCAGTAAGGGGTTCTGAGCATACCTCCCGACTGGCCAGGTTGTTTCAGACTGTCCAGGTTTATTGCCCATATTTCTGGTCTGTTGCACAGAATCATTATTTTCATTTCTGTGGTAAATCGCTGTGATAATGTGGGGATTTCTATCAGTAAATGATGACATACATTTCAGTTTCAGAAGTGACATCCTTCTGAACATGTATGCTGACACAAACCCTGTTACTGTAACAATATTCTATATTTATAACTGCAGAACGTACATTGTGTCCCTAGTCTTGGCCCATTGCTCCACCATTTTGCAGCCTCTGTCCAGAACTCTTGCTCTAAGAGGTGGGGAGGTATGGTGCTGGTTTTGAGTCCACTACACGTTATGAGTTTCATATGTATAGCTAAATATATCTGACACACACACTTTTCATATTTATCTATCACAGTACACATCTAGATTTGTATATTTATATATATACATACCATGACTGATTCCACAGTGTCTGTTCCCAATTATTCTATACCTGTACTGAATGATATATTTGAAAAAGAAGCACTTGTTACAATATCTCAGGTAGAGTTGTGGTATGTTGCTCTGACTGCAGTGTACCGGGTCCTGGGTTCAAGACTTAGCAGCGCTGGTTATTTTGTTGCTGGAAGACAGGGTGATTAAGGCAGTTTTAAGCAGTTGTAAGCAGGGTTTCCATGGGTTTGCCTGATGGTAAGCGATGGTAACGTATGATTAAATGGAAAAGTACTTAATCTGTGTAAGCATAGCTTAGCAATGAGCAAACTCGCTTACTACTGCTTATAGCAGCTTATTCCCGCTTACCCCCAAGCTAATTTCTTTAAAGGAAATGAAAAAAGGGGTGATAGGAAAGTGGTGAAAAAGGGGGCATGCAGAGGGAAACATAATATGACAGATAGCCAGGGATGTGCAGGACGGGTGTAGGGAAGGTCCATAGCTGTCCATTTGTGACACAGCAACAGCCGTGCATTTGTACAGATTTAGGAGGTGAATTTAGGCACTCAAACCCCTGAGAGAGGGATGAGGACAACAGTAATGTGTTGCTAAGCCAATTAGACTAGATTACATGTGTTCATTAGACACGTGTGCAAAATGAACAGCTATGTATGGGGCAAGATTTATTTTTTGGGGAACAGATTGCCCTTTTTTTTATTAAATAAGGTGAGAGTGGAATGTTGGGGAAAGATAGTAGGTACATTTGGTGAGGTAATTTGAGTAGAAAGACAGACAAGACAGCAGACGGGGGGGTGGTATATGACACATGTGGGGGATAAACACCTTGCACGGGGAGGGTGGTTGGGAATCAGATGCCCACAAGCCCCCATATGGATACAGTGGGACTGAGGTCCCCACCCACAGGCAGTCATCACTGCACCATCATGGCCCAAAAGGTGGCTGTGCTAGGGGCTGAGCAGGAGAGCAGCCTGACACTCAAGATGTGCCATGCAGCCCTCAAGCTGGCGTAGCTGATCTCTGAACTTTTTTCAGAGAACACTATGCACCAATTCCTGGACCTGTGTATGGGTAATAGGGTCCTGTTCGAACACGCTCATGGGGGGATGGGCCCTATTTTCTGAGGTGGTTCCACCCAAAGGTGGTGCAGGATCAGCAGACGAGGAGGTCCTGGGTTGGGTCCCAGACATGTTGGGGCCTGGTGCCATGGCCAGTTGAGGCAGGACAGGTGGATCCACTAGGATTGGCCTTCCCAGACGTGCTATGGTGTTGCAGTTTTATAACGTATGTTGGTTAGTCATGCAAAACACATTCCAAGATTAGTTATAACAGCATGCACAGGTATTCTCATTAACCCAAAACAATAGAGTTGGAACAGTTGCATAGCAAGCAGAACACATGCATATATGTAACCACAGTGGGCATTATAACAGCATACATGTTACATTGATAGTAACAGGCTACCAATGATAGTATTTGAACAGGGAACATTAATAGCAAAATGTTTAAATATTTGTGGAACAATAGGACACATGTCCCAACAGTAGGTTTGGTGGAAAATATACCCATTGATTTATATGGTTATATTATTGGTGCAGATAGGGTGGGGGAGAAAAAGAGAGATGTCATTTAACAGCTGTATAGGCTTCAATTGCTCACAACTTTAATGAACATTGCTCTAATCATTACTCTACAGGTATTACCTCACTGTACTTCAACCTAGGGCCTTGGGTTGGGCAGTGGTACAGTTGGATACAGTGTATAATTAAAAGATTTTTACAGCTCATTTATACATTTTCTTACCTGGCAGACCTGTAGAAGACATTTCTGTTAACACTACCTGACTGTTTCTACACAAATTCACATAGTCAAGGTTACATATGTGCACTCATAACTGTGTGTGTGTGTGTGTGTGTGTGTGTGTGTGTGTGTGTGTGTGTGTGTGTGTGTGTGTGTGTGTGTGTGTGTGTGTGTGTGCACGCTAGTGCCATAATCCACCTTGATTTCTATCAGTCACCCTGTGTGTTGGCTGCAGTGACCACCGGCTGTGACAGTGTGACCCTTGAGTGACACTTCTTGGAGGGGACTACTTGGTATATGTACTTCTCTTGCTGTCATTTGCAGCCTTGGGGTTGGACAGTGGGTGTTGTACACAGTGTATAATTGCAGGCTTCTTACAACTCATTTATACCTTTACTTACCTGGCAGACCTGTGGAGGACATTTCTATTAATACTACTTGACTGTTTCTACACATCTTCACATATTCTTGGATGAGATTATGCATACATCTTAATAGATAAAAGGCACATTCTGGATAACAATTGTCAACACAGCATTACTATTCAGGGACCAGATTCTGGTGCATGGAACATTTCTTATAGCTAATCTGTCAAAATACAAATTACATCTACATTCAAACTACCATATACCACAGTAAACACAACAGTATGGTGTTTAGATTTTTATTGGCAGGTACTGCTATACTTTTACTGATATATATCCTGTACATCAATATTACTCTGCTAATGTCTTGTTTATTCAGTACAAACAGTACACATTACTAACTACTGGCAGGTGACATTCTACTGCATTCTATTTATTTGCCCTGACAACTGCTAGCTAAATTAGTACTCACAAGCCTTGCAACACAGCTTTAGCAGCCTGCTGGCATGGACTTCCAAGTTCACAGCCCTCTCTTCTGTAGCTGTACAGGAGATAGAGAAACATTTATGCATGTCTTTCCATGTCATACTTAGGTTGGACTTTGATACATGAGAATTGATAATGATACTAACACACTGTTGGGACATTCTGCGCCCAAGCATCATGGACCCACTGCTCCAAGAGGTCCCTCTTCATTCACTTCAAGTCAGCATAGTGATGCCAGACATGCTCACCAGCTTGAGGGATGCCAGTTGCACTGGTGAGGTCACAAATGAGATGGTCCCAGGCCTCTACTTTGTATTGGGAGCCCTATTACTGGTCCTGCAGCAGTCGCCCTTTATGGTCTTTTACAAGAACTCCAACCATGACCCTGGACTCCTGAATTCCCCAACACTGCGCCCGAAAGGGCACACCTTCTCCAACACCAGCCATGGTGCCTGCAGTGAGGAGCTACAACTGGTTATGGTTGCATTCCCACCTGTGGGGTTTAAGTAGGACTTGATTCCCGCCCTTTGTCAAGATTACTCTATTTTTATACTGAGCTGAGCTAATTGACGGGCAAACCCACTTAGCTGAGATAAGCATTGCCTAAAGGGGCAGATGCTAAGCACTGCTTACCAGTGGACAACTCCACTTAGCTATGCTAATTATTGCTAAACATAACAGTTTAAGCACTGTTTACTCTGGGTAAGCATACTGAACATAATTAAGAGTTGTTCAGCTTTCATGTTATGGACTATTGGGGTTATGGGGTCAATTCCTTCTTAATGCCATCGTATGATATGTATGTTTCCCTTCCATAACATCCCTCTATGTGTTTTTATTACACTGCATTCCTTTGTGGCTTTACTGTATGGAACATGTGTTTATATGGGAGTTTTACATCTGTACAACACTGACACCTCACATTTGGACTTGCTACACTACCCTGGTCAGCAAATCTATTTTATTCACTTCCTATTTACAAATGAATATATTCTAGTCCTGTTTCATATTTGAAAATGAGTAGACTGCATTGGGGATCAAACCGTAAATGTCTACATGCTAAGCAAAAGCTTAAAACACCACGCTATTTCACTTTGACTTTTTTGGTGTATATTTCTATTTAGCTCCTTTAGATGTTTACACTCTGCTATGCATAGCTGCATGGTGCGCACACCCACTCAGCTACGCTTAAACTTTATTGAGAAGAGAAAAAAAAAAGATTTAAATACTGCTCTATTTTTATTTTCCTTTAAGGTATGCACATTGGTTTCTGCCTCAGGGCAGGACATCTGGACAAAGCGTAACATGATGGGGGGAAACATAGGGACAGATTCTATATATTGCTCTTGCAAACTTGGAAAATTGTAGAATAACAGGCTTTGCATTGGCATGACTTTTCTGTAGGGTATAATATCTGACAATCAACATTTCCTGCTTATGCAGAATGCAGAATTGCCGTACAGTGCTTTACCAATACAGGGGGTGCGTCACAGAAGCTGTGACGCACCCCATGTATTGGATTCCTCTTGCCATTTTTATTTCAGTGTCCGCAGACACTCAAATGATTTATCTTTTTTACATTTCAGTCTCCGCGGACACGGAGATACTGGCATAATATTAGATCTAAGATCTAATACTATGCCAGTATGGCTTAGAAAGTGCTGTACAGCACCTTCTGAGTGCAGGGGGCATGTTTAGTGTCTGTGCACTGCTCAAATATGCCCCCTGTGCTTGTGCATGGACCATGTCCGTGCAGAGAGTACAGCAGCATGCCTTCATGAATATGCAAGGCACACTGCTGCTCTACATGGACATGATCCATTCCATGAAAAAATTGTTTATTCTTGCATGGATCTTTGTTGAATCCCAGGGATAGTTTTCTTGTGTAGATTTATATAAATATCCAAACAATGTTCCTAACCTGTGCTTGTTTTGCGTCCACTTGAGTCAAACACTATTTAAATATATTTACAACTGCTCTAACTGACTGCAAAAGCAGTAGTGTCCACAAGACAACTAAGGATGTAAATCAATAGAAAAGAAAATAGGTCTCCCCTTCATTTTTAAATAGATGGGGAGAGTGACCGCAAGTAAACATTAAAACAAATACTGCCTTGTTTCCTTGGGTAAAAAATTAAATGAGACTCCTTCATCTTCCAAAATGATTCTTTCTTGCATCTGCTCAAGTCTAATGCAATTTAAATATATTTACAACTGCTCTAATTGACTGCAGTATTCACAAGACCACCAAGGAAGTAAATAAAAAAAGGTGCTCCTCTTCATCATTGAAAAGACGAGGAGACCACTCAATGCAAAAATAAAATCAAGCACTGCCTTCTGTCCTTGGGGGGAACAAATTAAATGCAGACTTCTTCACCAGCCAAAATGATATTTTCTTGTGTCTGCTTGAGTCAGTTATTTCATCTTTGAATATGAGCATTATTACTGGTGAAGTTAAAATGATATTCAATACCTTCTTCAAAAAAAATCACAAAGAGCTCAACAATGACTCCCTGCATCTTTCCCAAGGTGGAATGCTTAAGATTATTTAGCCCCCAGAGGCAAATATAAATGCAAAGTTATAATTTTATCGGGGTGGTGTAGATGTCTAAGGGCCAGAATGATATCCCTAATCCTAGTGCCAGACAGCCATTTGTCACCTTATAATTTGCCAGCCTGGTGAATGGTTTGTCTGTACATCTTGCAATGGAGTCTCCAATGACTGAGACATTTCTATGATGTGTTGCAGTGTTATGAGACCTTTCCTATACAGGCTTGCCGTATAATTCATATATGTCCCCAGTGGACAAGGGCATCATATGAATGTTTGATGTGCATAAGTCTATATCATAATCATAAAATTTCTTAGGGTATTGACACATGTCAGCAATACTGTGGTAAGTTTGGGGGAAAGCTTGGCTAGGCTTCAAATGGCTCATGGGCCAATAGTCTACTAACCACCTATGAACCTATAAATCTTAGTGACTACCATTAACAATAACTGTGGGTTAGAGTGTGATATTAGAATTTTGTATACATGGCTAAAGTAAGTTAGTAGGATGTCTAGAAGGCCTTGGAGGCTTAGGTAAGGACTTAGCTAGTAATTCAGCATATGTAGAAATGTCGTGAGATAGATGACTGGAATGCCAAAATCAAAGAACAACTGAAATAAAGGGCAAGTTTGGCTTCTGAGTACAAAACAAAGCAAGACAAATACTAACAGAATTCTCTTCAGTTAAATCACTGCACATAGCAAAAACTCTTTTTCAACAGACTAAGTGATGGCTTCACACATTGATATCAGCAAATGGCCTCTACCAAGATCAGATTGACTCTATAAGTGTAATTACGGATGGAAGAGTTGTATGCAAATAACAAAAACAAGACCAGGAGCCAATTGTGTGTCAGAACATGAGCAACATATTTCTAAATTAGAATTGTGCTAAAAGCAAGCAAGTAAAGTCTCTAAACCGACTAGGTACAAGCTTAACATTATTCCTAATGAATAATTAGAGGAGGAGAAGAACATGATTTAGAGGATATGACCTGGTGGATAAAGTATCTGAAGAACTATGAACAGAAGTTTATGATATTGTCCAGGAGAGGGCAACAAAAATACTCCAAAAAGAAAGAAGAAAAATACAAGAAAATCACTGTGTATGGAGGTTTTGAAAAAGGCTAAGGAAATATGGAGAGCAAATGGCAAGGGAGATAAGAAAAAATATGTCAAACATAGTGCAGAGTGTTAGAGAATATCAAGATAAGATAAGGAGGCACATTTAAATAAGAAGTGCAGAGAACTAGGGATGATAATAGAATGGAAAAGACGAGATCAAAAAGAGTGGAAATATTAAGGGAAGATTTAGGGTATAAATAGGGCACAATAAAAGGCAAAGATGGAAAGAATCCAGCAGAAACTATAGATATTAAGAAGAGGTAGAAGGAATATGTATAGGAACTATACAAAATGAACTCTAACATCACTAACAATTTATGATTTGATGGTCTGTTCTAGAATCCGTCATCTTCAAAAATCATTAAACGAGTTCTAAACAGCCTTGCTTATAGTACAGCTACAGAAATTGCTACAGTTCTAGTTAAATTATTAAAAATCCTGCAATCAGATGCTGTTACAATGTTGCTTTGAATTTGACAATACATTTGGAAAAAACAGCAATGATTATTAGATTAGAAAAGATGATTATATATTATAACCCCAAGAAAGGAAATGGTAGCATTGAAATTATCAATGAATTGTGCTTATTCCTCATGCTAACAATATCATGCTAAGTAATGTTTAAAGTTATGCAAGCTAGACTTCAGCAACATCTAGGCCAATACTTGTTAGACGTACAAGCTGGTTTTAGAAGGGGCAGAGGCACCAAAGATGAAAATTACAAACATCTGCTGGATAATAATGAAAGCACAGTAATTCCAAAAAAAAAATACTTACTTTTGCTTTATTGACTTCTTCATTATACTTGACTAAATGGACCATAAAACTGTGATAAATTCTTGGACATATAGGCATACTAAGTAATCTAATTTGTCTGCTGTGGAATCTGTTTGCAAAAGAAAAAAAAAACAATTTTAGAATGGAACATGAAATAAGTGATTGGTTAAAGCTTGAGATAGGAGTTTTAACAATGTTGTATATTATTACCCTATTTATTTAAATGCAATGTAAATGTTGACTATATCATACAAAATGCTGGATTATGTGAATCAGATGCTGGAATCAAAATTGCCAGGAAATATTGCCACTCTCAGATATGGTGATAATACCACATTGTTGGTTAAGGTTGTGGAGGACTTGAAGAAACTGTTGATTGATTTTGTGGAAAAATTGGCTTGCTGCTTGTTACTGAAAAAAAATAAACTGATGTAATCTTGTTCTATCAATTCCTTGCAAATAGATGGGGAAGAAATAAATACAGTGATGGATTTTATTTTCTTGTGCTCAAAGATATCTGCAGTTGATGATTGCAGCTATTAAATTAAAAGACATTCTTGGAGGAAAGCTATAGCAAATCATGATTAAATTTTAAAAAGAGAAAGGTCCAACAGTTGAAGGTATGATTTTTCCCTTTCACTGTATTAGTACACTGACTACATGATGGAAACACACGATTCACTAGCAAAGTTATAGATGATGGGTAAGATCAAAGGCAAAACAAAAAGAGGGTTGTAGAAGTCAGGATTGATAGGCAGTATACAATTGCAAAAACATAAAGAAGCAGTTATGTTGACAGACATAGCTAATTTGGTAAATTCCTTGAGGTTACAAATATTTGGACATGACCAAATAACTAGCCAAAAAGAGCGTTGAATTCCTATATAGTTGCTTTTTTTTTTACTTAGAATAAAACTTGGAAAAGTAGGCTGAGAGCTGTAGGATGGGACAGTGAAGACATTTGTATATATATTATATGGTAGTGCAGTTCTCACAAAGTGGCATGTTAAAAGGAAGTGAAACTACCATAAAAACATGTAACTATTGTTTATATAGCTGTTGTACTAAATTTAGTAAATACGTTTATTTTAAAAAGAGCTATTTCTCTAAGAAAGGCATGAACCTTGTTGAAGTATGTGGAGTATGTTCTCAAAGGTTTGTTGGTTAATGAAGCCAATCAGTGGTGTATAAACAGGAGGAGAGAAGTCTACTCATTCAGAGTTGTTGACGCTTCCCTTTCTACTTAAAGCTGAAATTCTGGGTGAAACACTACAGAGTAAGGAGAGACATGGGGGAAGACACCATAAGGAACCTGGATATACACCTCCTGCACAAAGAAAGCCAGTAGAAAGAGAGTTACTGAGAAGCAATAATATGTCTCTGCTGTACAAGACTATTGTGCCATATTATTATGTCAGAACGACCTGCATTTGTGCTATTCTATTCAATAAACCATGGTATTTTAAAGACTGGTAGACCCTACTGCATTTTACATTCCATACTGATTTCTGCAGCAGTCATATCATTGCACATTTTTCATGCCAATTTCTGGAGGTTACTTTCCACTGACTGCAAAAAGGACAGTTGTTGCAGCATTTTACCCTAACTTGAGACACAGCTTTACTGTGGTGTATGGTGTGGGCAAAAACTGATGGAGTAAATTTATCACATCTACAAGGGAAGAAGTCCTATAGTGTATGTCGGGTACTTCTTTGTAGAATGCATGTGTGTTCTCTATTTGCCAGCATGATAACCATAAAACAACTGCTACAGTCCATTATTGCTGCAGCCATGAAGATGGCGGCAGTTACCAAATCCACAGCAATGCCAAATACATTTCCATCAATGAAGCAACTATCCAGAAAAGAAGACCTTCAAGTGTACCTGGTAATCTTTAAGTGGTATGCTCAATAGGAGGGATGACACAGTAGTGACTTAGCGACAATCCTATTAGCTTGGCTAACAGGCAATCCTTTAAAAGCATTCTGGAAGTTAGAGGTGGCTGGATATCATAAAGACTATGAAAAATATATTGCTAGCCACAGCTGGAAACACCTCCAAAATACAAGTTCACAAGCTTCATAGCTGAACATTTTCCTCTAACAAGAGTAAAATTTCAGTTACATAATTTCAAATGTGTAGTAGAAACATTAGCCACTGATAAACTGAAAAGGATTTTTCTGCTTCTTCATGAAATTGGATGTTTCAAACTGACAATAAGGATAGTAGTGACATTGTTATGCAATGAAATTATATGTAAAAATAAACAGTCTATATCTATAGTAAAGCATGTATCAAACTGGTGATAAAAAGGAAGTATCAGCTGTAGACATACTGTGTTTCAAATTTGGGCCAAAGGGACACATGGCTAGATTTTGTACCTTTAATAGTAACACTGCAACATGAAAGAAAACTATAACCACCAAAAAGCATACTGATGATGATTATATCTATGAAATGAGATGATCTGTCTTCTAGAGTAGCTGAGTCAGCCTTTTGATATTCAGGCACTGCAAACTTAATTAAGTGCAATGTCTTCATTGCCAGCAGAAAACTACAGAGACTACAAGATTCGGGTAGTATGGTGACACTTATGAAGGCACATTATGTATATAAAAATAAAGAGGTTCCTATTTCATGATCAAAGTTTTGAAACTTCGAACACGGCAATATCAAACTTGTCTGTTCGAAGTTTCAAATGTCAAACACAGCAAAAAGATAAATAAATAAAACATGCAATAGTAAACGGTTGCAAGCAGGGGGGGCTCTTTAAATATACCAACTCCGAGATCGTACTACAGTGCAGTAAAGGGAAATATTCCCTTTCTGCACTATAGTGCAGTCTCTGAGTTGGTATATACTAGTTAGTTTACTGTTACATCTTTTATTTTTTTTTTCTGTGTTTGAACTTCAGCAAGTTCGACTATATGTTTTCAACCATATAGGGTTTGAACTTGTTGAAGTTCGATCAATTAATAGGAACCCAAAATAAAGCCCTTAGGGGGAAAAAAGTTGAAGTAGTCTGTACTCAGGGAGATAGGAATTAGCATTCTGTTACATTCTGTTATTTTATTTTATTTTATTTTATTTGACATTTGTTAACCGGGTTAGTCCAGCTGGGCATGAGCCCATTTTCAGTGGAGACCCGAGGAGAAAAGCACCAATTACAAAAATAATTAGGATAACATAGGTAACAAAGCATAGAAAGTACCATAACCAATTATAACTCCATAACATATTAATACAAATTATGACTCAAGCATATTCAAATTACAGAAAGAGGATTTTCTCAAAGAAATGAGTATATGAACCCCTAATGTGTTTTTTTTTTTTTTTTTTTTTTTGTATTTACAAAAAACAAGTTATATACAAGTGATCAAATAAGAGATATATAAGTGAATCAGAATTTATTGCATAGGCTTTCTAGGAAGGTATAGGTGCTTTCAGGAGTTCAGAGGAAAGGAGCACCATTTGTATAAAGGGGACATATCAGGTAGGTTCTAAGCAGCAACATGATTTAGTGTTGAGAAGATGTTTGAGTTCCTTTTTAAAGTGTGCAGGGTGTATGATGAAGTGGATGTTCAGAGGAAGTTTGTTCCAAGTGAGGGCTATAGAGCAGTTATATTGCAGTTTGCCTGCGTTCTTCTTTGGATGGTCTACATTCAGAAGTTGTTGGTTAGAGGTGCGGAGGGTTCTAGAAGGGTATAGGTAGATACAAGAGTAGTGAGAGCTGGACAGGATGAAGGCCTGTATAGAATGGAGTGAATAACTTGAAATTGAGAGAGTAGCAGTAGTTGAGGGAATTCGAACCATTGTAATAAGTTCAAGGCAAGGCAGTGATGGGAGTTGTAGGGGGAGTTAGTAATTAATCTTGCAGTTTTATGGTAAGTTTGTTGCAGTTTGTTCATGGTAGTAGCTTGTATATTTGTTAGTATTGGGGCTGCATAGAGAAGTGTGGGCAGGAGGAAGGACTGAGCTAGGGAGAGTCGAGCATTTGGAGTAAGAAATCTTTTGTTATGATAGAGCAATCCAAGTTTCTGGTGTGTTTTTTTTATTCCTTCCAGTAAATGTAAGTTAAATTTGAGCTTCTCATCTATAATGACACCTAACAGTTTAGTGTGTGGTTCAGGTTTTATGATTGTGTTGTTAGAGGATGTTATGGTAAATGTAGACTTGTGACTGGAAAAAGAGTGGGGGAGAAAGAGCAGGAGCTTGGTCTTCTTAGGGTTAAGGATAAGCAAATTGTCAGATAGCCATTTCTCTGTGGAAAGAAAGGAGTTTTGAGTAAGGGTGAGAAGGTCTGTGATACTACTGGAGATTGAGATGAGTGTAGAGTCATCTGCATATTGTATAAGAGAAGATTGTCTACAAGAGGTGAATAGTTCATTTGTAAAGATATTAAATAAGAGGGGACCCAAGATAGAGCCTTGAGGAACACCTGTTGGAACAGATATAAAGGGAGAGCAGGAGTAGAGCCATTTGACAGATTGCTGCATACCTGAGAGATAGCTGGAGAACCAAGCAAGGGGGAAAGAAGACAGGTTGAGGTTAGATAATTTAGAAAGTAGTATAGGGTGAGAGACTGTGTCAAAGGCTTTGGAAAGGTCAAGGAAGAGGCAGGATATTAGCTGATTGTTATCAAGGGCATTGGCTATGGTATGCGTGAAAGAGAGGAGGGTGGTAGATGTGCTGTGGTGGGGACAGAAAACATGCTGAGTGAGAGTGAGAAGGTTGTGTTGGAGGAGGTGGTTGAGAAGTTGTGAATGTATGCATTTTTCGAGCAACTTGGAGATGGGAGAAAGAATAGCAATGGGACAATAGTTAGATGGATCAGTGGAGTTGCCACTTTTATGCAGTGGAATAGTATAGAAGGATTTCTAGAAAGTAGAAATTGTAGCCTCTTGTATAGATCTCTTAATAAAAATGGCTATAGGATATGCTAAAGATTCAGCAGCGAGTTTGAGAAATGTAGGAGGTAGGTTATTGGTAGAGGGAGAGCATGGCTTAAGCTTAAGAAGAAGGGATTTAATGTAGGAAGTTGACACAGGTTTAAATGAGAAGATATTCTGACTATGAGGGTTGTTGGTAGTAGTGATAGTTTCAGCATTAGTATTTGAGGGTGTAAGATTTTGGATAGTGTCAATGAAGTGTTTGTTGAGTAGGGTAGCAATTTCAGGAGGAGGTTTGTTGGGGTAGGGTGAGGGGAAAGATGGCTTGCCAGGGTAAAGTATTTTGTTAAGAGTAGTCCAAAAGTTGTGTGAGTTGGACCTGTTGTCCAGTTGAGGAGAGTCATAGTAAGAGGTCTTGTCTTTGGTGACCAATTTCTTAACTAGGTCACGCAATGTTTTGTATTTAAGTAGATGGGGAGTATGCCTGGTTTTGAGCCATAATTTCTAAGTGCTATCCCTGGTATGCATTAGTGCTCTAGTATCTTTAGAGAGCCATGGAGCATGATTTGATTTAATTCTGATTTTCTTGGAGGGAGCAAGGGAATTAAGGGTATTTAGGAAAATGTTGTTGAATTTAATGACAGCATCATCAAGAGGAATATGTTTAAGGATGGACCAATCAATACTGCATAGCATGGAATTAAACTGGGTGTTATTGAAGTTAGAGAGCTTATGGCAATCTCTAAATAGGTGTGGTTTGTGTGTCTGGGAGGTGTGTCTAAGGATAGAGGTGGGGAGGTGATCACTTAAGGAGTCAGATAGGGTACATGGGCTATGGTAGAGGTGAGGAGAGTTGATGAGTATCCAGTCAATGGTGGAGCTGGAAGATAAGTCTTTATTGCAATGGGTTGGGGATGTAATTACTTGATGGAAACCATGTAAGTTGATGCTGGATTGTGGTGAGTTAGTAGTAAGTTTGGACCAGTCTATATTGACATCACCAAGAATGAGGGTTTCATAGTCTAAGTTGTGACTAAACCAGGATAAGATATTTTCTAGGGTGGGTATATTATTCCCAGGGGGGATGTAGATAGAAGTGACAGCAAATTTCTTGTGAGGGTTGAGATGGCAGTTTAGGATGAGAAGTTCAGCAGGATAGAAATTGGGGATGGGGATAGTGATAGGAGACAGGTTTAGACTGTCTGAGTAGAGTATGGCTACACTGCCACCTTTTTTAGGGGTTTTATCAGCATGATAGATGTTGAAACCTGGTGGCAGTATTTCACTGTTAGTGATGTGGGACTTGAGCCACGTTTCGGACAAGGCAAGGATGTTAGGGTTTGTATGGGCTATCCAGGAATGTAGTTCTGAGATCTTGTTTGTTAGACTTTGAATATTTATAGAATATATGGACAGATGTTCATGTGAAGGTGTTTGTTGTAAGTCAGTATGGGTATGGTTAGGAGTGAGAGCAGAATGGGTGGGATTGGAGGAATGATGAAGTGACTGAGGGCCTGGGTTAGGGTGGATGTCACCAGAGAGTAGAAGTTTATTTGTAAGGTGGGTGAGTGGAGTATAAGCTAAGTGAAGAAAGATGTGTTTAGGTTTAGGTTTGAGAGTATTTGTATGATTGGAAAGGAGGTTACATTTGTGAAATGTAGAGGAGGAGATACTAAAAAGTGAGGCGGAGATAGCTAAGTAGGAAGTAATGAAGAGGTTAGTGTGGGATGTAGCGGTGGGAGAACCTTTAAGTGGGTTGGGGAGGTATGAGTGGTATGAGTGAAATGAGGTTAAGGCTGATAGGTAAAAGAGTAGTGGAATGGCAAATGAATGGAAGAGTTGCATTGTTGGGGGATAAGAGAGAGTTAGTATGGGGACTAAAACTGAAGAGGAGGAAGGAAGTGAGGTGAGTTGGGGAGGAGTTCTGGCAAGGGGTGTGTTGTGAGAGGTTGGGCTGGCAGGAAGGGGAGGGATGGAAATGAGGTGAATGGGGGAGAAGTACTGGTAGGAAGTGTGTTTTGAGAGGCTGATCAGGCAGGAAGGGGAGGGGATGGAGAGTATAAGTGTAATTGATGTAGGGGTGGGTGGGAATGGGGTAGGGTAGGGGAGCAAACATAGCCCGAGCGTAGTGAGGGGGAACAGAGCAGGTCATGCACCCCTAGAAAATTAAGCTACTAGAACCAATCAGGAAAACCAGGGAAGTTAGACAAAGTAAGAGTAAAAGAAGGCAGGAAGGACAGAGGTGCAGGGAGAAAGAGACAGGATAGGTCAGTAGTAATGTACAGCAGAAGTTTAGAGTACCAAACCAGGGGCCAGGCACCCAAAGTAGAGGAGTGCAGATGAAGGGAGGGGGGACCAAAGGTATGTGCAGAGGAAAGGCACTGTTGTCAGAGAGCTGGAGAGGGCTAGTTTATTGATTCAGGGAGAGGGAGAGAGGGATAATAGTGAAAAGAGGCAGACACCAAAGAGCAGTCCAGAGAAGGTGATAGCTTACAGCCAGGACAGGAGTAGCAGAACAGGTATTAAATGCAGTATATATTTCACTTGGCTACACATACATAAAATATCTCCAGGTATTCTATAGGGGGAAAAACCCATGTAGGGGAAAATTGATTGTAGGGTGTTCACACTGGGTCACCCACCACAGAGTTAGGATTCTGCAAAGACTGTTTGCTACCCTAGAAAAAATAAGAAGAGAGAAAGATAGGGGTTAGGGGTAGAAAAAGAGCAGACAATGGTAGGTACAAACAAGTGAAATAAGTTAACCAGTTGATGCAAATGATGGTGGGGGAGTAGGTCAGTTTGTGTGAGTAAGTATATAGTAAATGGGGGTGGGGGAGTAGGTCAGTTTGTGTGAGTAAGTATGTAGAAAGTCTATGAATATGAGGGCAGCAGGTAAGACAGTTATGTGAGAGGGGAGGCTAGAGCAAGGAGTATACTCAGGGTGTGCTGGATGTAAGGGAGAGGGAGCTGTTATGTGTCAAGGGTGGAGAGGTGGAGGTAAGTAGTGAGTATAGGGGGTGAGTGAGAACCCTAAGGGGAAGACTATGGAGTGCTTCAGGTAATTAACAGTACTAGAGAGTAGTAAGCAGTGGCAATTTTAGCAAATAATCATAAGTAGGCATCAACTATAGCAGTGGGTACTGGTACACAGCAGAATACAGATAACATAACATTCACAGCAAAAATCAGCAATGTCATATGGCTAATAAATAAGCAGAGGTACAACTGTGAATAAGAAAAAAATAATACATACAGTCCAAGGCATTCACAGATAAGCAGCTAGGTATATGACAAGGTTGTTATCAAATTTCTGTGCACTAATACGTGTGTGCAGTTTACAGAAAAAAATAAAAACACATTTCAGACAGACACACCCTAAAATAAACAGCTGGAAGCTGAAACTACAGAAAGTAAAATGCTTTTAAATCCCACTATAGGATAGGAAACATCCCCATAGTAATAAGATAACAAGATAACAATCAGGAGGAATTGAACAAAGCACTAAAGGTAATTTGATAAGGCAGTAAAGCCACACACATGGGAAAGATAGACACTTCAGCACAAGAAGAGGCCCACAGTAAACTGTATCCCCAAAACCATGCTAGGCTGCCTTTGTTTTCCTTATATTTCTTAAAACACAGTGTACAGAGATCAAGGAAAAGCAGCTACTAGGTAGGGAATATATCCAACAGTAAAAGCATTCCAACAAAACCACACCAGGTGACGTTAAGTTTGACCTACTTACATTTAACCCAGGATTCAGAGACCCAGGATTAGTAACTTCTAGATAGGGAGAATACCCAACATTAGTTTTCCCAAACAATAGAGCGAGTCTGCCAAAAACCATGCTAGGCGGCCTTTATAATATGTGAATATCTTTAAAGCCAGGATTTAGGGGATCCAGAGACCCAGTAGGAGCAGCAGTTAGATAGGGGCAAATAACGGATAGTAAAGCATTACCGCAGGGTCACACTAGGCAGCCTTTATTAACTTCATTAAATCCCAAAAGCCGGAGCTGTAGAACAGCACATACAACATATAGGTATGTAGTAATGTAGTAAAAGTTACACATAAGGTAGTGAGGGTCTGCCCTCTGGCAAATTAATTATCAAATCCTCTACCACCTCTAAATAGAATAAAAGACATAGGAGAAAGATGGCAACTAGTTTGAGACCAACACAATGACATACATAGCAGAGATAAGGTTAATGTAAGTAGGCATACATTCTGTTACAAACATTTACAGTTCAGTCTAGCAAAAATGCCGTATACTATGCAGGCATACACATCTCTCTGGTAGCTCAAGTAAAAGTCTAGCAGACAGAAAATGTAGGGGGAAAAGACCCCGCAATTCTATAGTAGCAGGATTAATGTTTTAACAGATCGGCTTAAAGAATGCCGATAAACATGAGCATAGACCAGGTTCACAATCGGTCTCACATTTCAACAATAGAAAGGTTAAATTCAATAATAATGCTCACCTTGTTAGGCTGTTGCACGGCTCATGACCGCAGGCCGGTTAAAGGAGGATGTAGGGGATAGAGTAAAGATGGTAAAGGAGAAAAATGCACGGAAAGATGCAAGTGCGCAAAGGATGATGGGAAACAGTTGCAGGAGCAATAAGGGGAGGAGAATAGCAGTGCAGCTATTAGCAGTGGAGCAATAGAGTAGGTACCAGTAGGGATAGGAGGAAAAAAGATTAGAGCCAAAACAGAAAAAAAGAGAACAGCAAGAAAGGAGAAGAGGCACAGTCAGACAGGGGAAGAGGCTTGTGTCTATTTAGGACAGATAAACTGGAGGAAACAGGGGGGCATGCACCCCTAGAAAACTAAACTACTAGAAACAGTCAGGAAAGCCAGGGAAGTTAGACAAAGAAAGAGTAAAAGAAGGCAGGAAGGACAGAGGTGCAGGGAGAAAGAGACAGGATAGGCCAGTAGTAATGTACAGTAGTAGCCTAGAGAACCAAACCAGGGGCCAGGCACCCAAAGTAGAGGAGTGCAGATGAAGGGAGGGGGGACCAAAGATATGTGCAGAGGAAAGGCGCTATTGTCAGAGAGCTGGAGAGGGCTGGTTGATTGATTCAGGGAGAAAGAGAGAGGGATAATAGTGAAACGAGGCAGACACCAAGGAGCAGTCCAGAGAAGGTGTTAGCTTACAGCCAGGACAGGAGTAGCAGAACAGGTAGTAAATACAGTATACATTTCACTTGGCTGCACATACATAAAATATCTCCAGGTATTCTTTTGGGGAGAAACCCACATAGGGGGAAATTGATTGTAGGGTGTTCACGCTGGGTCACCCACCACAGAGTTAGGATACTGCAGAGACTGTTTGCTATCATAAAATATATCCAGGTATTCTTTAGGGGAAAAACCCACGTAGGGGAAAATTGATTGTAGGGTGTTCATGCTGGGTCACCCACCACAGGGTTAGGATACTGCAGAGACTGTTTGCTATCATAAAATATCTCCAGGTATTCTTTAGGGGAAAAACCCACGTAGCAGAAAATTAATTGTAGGTTGTTCACGCTGGGTCACCCACCACAGGGTTAGGATACTCCAGAGACTGTTTGCTATCATAAAATATCTCCAGGCATTCTTTAGGGGAAAAACCCACATAGGGGAAAATTGATTGTAGGGTGTTCACGCTGGGTCACCCACCACAGGGTTAGGATACTGCAGAGACTGTTTGCTATCATAAAATATCTTCAGGTATTCTTTAGGGGAAAACCCACATAGGGGAAAATTGATTGTAGGGTGTTCACGCTGGGTCACCCACCACAGGGTTAGGATACTGCAGAGACTGTTTGCTATCCTTGTTAGGCTGTTGCATGGCTCAGGACCACAGGCCGGTGAAAGGAGGATGTAGGGGATAGAGTAAAGATGGCGCAGGAGAAAAATGCTTGGAAAGTAGAAGCATGTACTCCTACCTTCTTCAGATTTCATCCCTGACTGTCACAGGTCTTGTGTCACACAATCTATCCATCTCTTTGCTGGATGCCCTCATTTCCTGTTTTCTTCTTCCTGTCTGTTTCAGATCTTTTTTTACCAGATTGTCTTCTGCTTTTATGCATAGGTCACCAAACCACCTTCTCTATAATTGCAGCTACTTTGACTTTTGCTCTGCTGTCCTCATTTTTCATCTGTCCCACAGTGTATATCTTATCACACATATCAGGCACGTCATCTCCATCACCTCTAGCCTCCTCAACTTCTCTGTCTTCACTGCCCAAGTTTCTGTGCCATATAACATACAGATAACACCATTGTTTTATGCACCTTAATTTTCAGCTTCTTTGGCATTCTTTTGTTATACACTACCCCAGCCACTCTGTGCCAGTTGGCTACAGCCCCTCTGGTTCTAGCTTTGACCTTCTAATTAAGACTTCTCTTCTCAAACACCCCTGCCAAATATTTGATGCTAACGTGTTCCACTGTTTCCCCATCTGTCTCAATTTTCAGCTTCTTCTGATTTTCCCCATTTTCTTCCATCACACCTGTCTTATCTGTGCTCAGTTTCTTTCTATGGGTCTTCAGTTTTGCATTCTATTTTCTGTCCTTTACTGAAGTTCTTGCTTAAAGTCTGCCTGTAATGTAGCATCATCTGCATACAGCCACTTTGTTCCTTTGTCTCTTCTCACCTGTTTGCTAATGTAGTACATCATCAGTATGAACAGCAGTCTGCTCAGGCTTGAAACCTAATGCACACCCACTCCCACTGGGAACTCCTCTGTGAGATCAACACTGTTTGTACTTAAGTCATTTGGTCCTTGTACATGGCTTACACTAATTCTACCAATGTTTCTGGGACTTTGATCCACTGTACGACTGCCAAAATCAGCTTTCTTTGTGCCTTATCATATGCTTTCTCCAAGTCTAGGAGTGCCTAGCTGGGGTCTTTCCTCATCTCTAGCTTCATCTCAAGTATCTGTCTCACTGCAAACATCAGGTAATTTGTGCTGCATCCTGATCTGAATCCAAACTGCTCATTTCCCATATTACTTTCTACTAGTCTGTGTATTTGTTTCCAGACACCATCTCCAGAGCTTTCACACAGTGTGACAGGAGTTTGATACCTCTGTGCTGCCCACAGTTGTGGGCAACCCTTTATTCTTGTACACTGCCACTAGAATGCTTATTCTCCAGTCATTTGGGATATGCCTTTCTCTCCATACTGCTATGAATACCCCCAGGAACTATTTTCCTCTCACTCAGTGCAATCTTGGAGTTGATATATTTAAGTAGCAGGGGGTGTGAGGGGCACAGCCCCCCCCCCCACATGGGGGTTGCAGTGGGGCTTGCCCACCTGCTTATACTTGGAGAAGAGTAATATGGTTTGTGTTTTATTTGTTTCTGTAAGTACTTGTACTGGAATATAGTAAGTTTTGATATCCTGTGTGTTTTCAGGATTTTGAACTTTCAGGATTTTGGGCTTTCAGGATTCTGTAGCGCTCCCCTTTATTTATGCCCAAAGTATTGAACCAAGTGAGTCAATGCTTTCATGTCAGTCATTTAAAAACCTCAGGGTACCATCCCCAGAAACATGAATTAGTGGACCATTTTAGATGAACACTAAAGTTCAGGCTGAAAAATGGAAGATGGCAAAACTTGGACAGGTTAATACCATATCTATTGTCAGCCATTAAAGATATAAAGATGTACCAAAGCGTTGACAGAGTTCAGTTCTTTGCATTGTTATATGACAGGCACCCTTATGGATTATTAAACACTGCCTTAAAAACTTGAGATGAAAAGTTTTTTTTTTTTCTTTTAAGTATCAAAAAAGTGTCATAATACACTTTAGCATCTTTCATGCCTAGCTGAAAGTGGTAATGCCCATCATATGTGAACTTGGGTTACACAGTAATAGGTGTATAATAGAAATGTAATGGCCAGATAATTCAAAGCTGTAGAGCAGGTGTTTTGATTATCTCTGTAGAAAATATATGTTTATCAAGTGCTATGGTCTATTTGAAAAAAATAAATAAATAAATGATGTAAACAATAGGGTTACAGAGACTGATAAGTGAAGGCAAGAACAGATATGCCATATAAACATTCTGATACCATGGAAAAAATTGCTGACCTATCTAGTAAAGTTAAGGGCCGAAACTGATAGTCCTGGTGAAGGAAAAAAATTACCTCTGTGCATGCCACACAGGTAGATGACACACTCTCTATGCTACAAAAATAAATGACTAGGAAGTTTCTGTTAAGAAAAAAGGAAGTGCTATCAAACTACCTGGCAAAACAAACCCAATTCAACACCATGTTGAGACATTTATATAAGAAAAATGCAAGACACTTGACATTCTTTCCTGCCTAAGAAAACCCCCAAAAAAAGATCTGTTGAGAAGCTAAGAGAGGTTTATCAAGAGAGACTATGTCCCTGCTTTATTAGACTTGCATAAAAATACTTGAACATGATTATTTGAGAACAACCAGTATTTTTAATGCTTGCATTCAATAACACCATATTATTTTATCCATACATAGATGCAGATATATATATATATATATATATATATATATATATATATATATATATATATATATATATATATATATATAATATCTATATAAATAACACACCCACTGAATTATTGTTTAGTAACATAATGTAACTTTTTTCTTGATATGATTGTTGCTGTTTTACTATAAGTAGTAGTACTATTTTGAAATGCATTTTTTATAAGCAAGTAACAAGAGGACTTGCAGTTCAGTTCTTGAGTGGGTTGCCCTCTGTGCAAATTGTACAAGTGTGCATACCCTCTCTGAGCTCGCATGAATTTTCCATACATTTTCTTCTCGTCTCCAAAGGCATGCAATAGATTATCCAAATTACACACAGCTGTGCATGTAGTGTGTGAGCAAATGTGGATATGTATTCTGCAATAGTCTGGCACCCTGTACAGAACAAGCTTCAAAGCTTTACATCCACTGGCTACAGGGAGATGTTCTAGTTTCTCATGACCCTGTGAAAGATACAATGGCTTATCAGATAACATGACTGGATGGATGAATGGATTTTTTTGCAAGGTGTTATGGTTATTATTATTATTATTGTTATTATGGGGAAAATAAACTACTTTGTTGAAAAGTGGCATTAGATTTCTAACATCCAGCTGAACTACCACTTAGTTGGGCAAATGGAACCATGGTTTAATATTTATTTATTAGCAAAGACATTGTCCACCCCATAGTGCCTTTTTAGCAATGCCAACCTGATAAACTTACCAACATAATGAAACAAACAAAGGAAAATATGAAGGTGTTACTGATCAGTGCTGGGAGCCTAAACAAGAAACTCAACTCCCCCCAATCTCTTCTCATGCAGGAGGACATTAACATCTGTGTAGTGACTGAGGCATGGTTTATAATAGCAGAGAACACTCCATCTGTGCAGGGATATAATGCCTTCCACACATCTAAACCAGCTACAGTGCAGGATCGTACAAAAGGTGGAAGTGCTTCAATCTTCATCCAGAAGAGAGTCACATCAAGGGTGGAGAAGCAGCATGATGTACTAGAGCTTCTTCATGTCAAAATAACCATCAAGAAGGTCCCATACCATATATTAACTAGTTATAGAACTCACTCTATGACAAAAGAATGCTACAATGTCTATCTACAGGAACAAGAATCATTCTGTATCATTTTCCTAGGTGATCTAAAGTATCCAACGATGGACCAGAAAACATACACTATCACTAGTGCATAAGCACAGAGATTCATGGACTTTGTCAATGCAAATACCCTGAAATAATTTATCAGAGTACCCATTAGGGGAAATAACATCTTGAGTCTTGTTCCTACTAATATAAGAGATATACCCTATAGGAACAAGTGCAGAGCAAACCCTAGAAACAGACCCACACGGTGGAACCATAATATCAACAAGTTTTATAATAAAAGGAAAATAATTTTGACCTAACTAAAGGGATACAAGGCCTAAATAGCATATCCTACATGGACTGACTCAAAGCCCTGTCATTATATTCAGTATTCTATAGACTGCTAAGAGGTGAGTTGTGTCTGGCATACAAAGCATCCTCTAACTCATTACTGATGAATTTAGTGCACATCAGCAAGTCAAATGGCATCAGGAGTACTTAGTCTAGGGATCTTAACTTCTTCTGCAACATCAACAGAATGGTTCTGGAGGGTCAGGTATATCTTGCAGAGGAAACCGCTGCTATGGAATAGACTCCCTATCCACACAACACAAAGATCGACTCTGTTCATATTCAAGCTCAGTTTAGATCTATGGATGGTATTACTGCCCCCTGTACTACTAATGGACAAAGGCAACTCTTAAATGCTTATGCATGGGTCCCCTCAAATTATCTATGGTGTGATCCCAGTTATTCTCATAGGGGTAATACATTATTGTCCCAAATTATATGCCAATTGTCACACCAGTAATGTTATTTATTTAGCTAGATGTATGTCATGCACCTCATTTTATGTAGGTAAAACTAACTGTAAGTTGAAACAAGGATTTTGAGGCATCTTTCTGCTATATGCTTAAAAGAAGAATATAATGCCCTATATCAACATATTAATAAGCATCAGAGACATACCTCTAAGTTTTATGGCCTTACAGGTCATTAATTCTAACCCTAGAGGAGGGGATCTTATTAATTATACTGACTTTTGTGAAGTACAGTGGATTATAGAGCTTATGGCAGATAGGAGCCCTGGCTTAAATGGGATCATGCCTTTAAAGCCTATTTTAAAGGGACGTAGACCATTCATTTGATTTCTGACTTTTGACTGGATGTAACTTTCTTTAAATACCATGATTGTTTTGAAACAATTTGTCTGATGAAGGGAGTTTTCCTGAAAGCACTTACCATGTTCTATTGATGTTTTCTGGATTAAAGAACTTTGCTTTTAGCTTGCTGGTCCATGGAGTTTCTTGCTGATACCTACTTTTTATGATTAATTACTACTGTGATCCTTTAGTGCCTTTCAGGTTATCTACTTTTTTTACTGCTTTTCTAATTTAAAGGGTGATAGGCACACTTGGCAAATCATACTAATGACCCACTTGAGCTTGATTACAATCCTGCTACACCTGTGACTAGAACTTTTCATGAGAGAATGAATAGGTAAGCAGTATTAGAGAATAATCCTCTCATGAATCTGAAATTCACCAAACACTGTGAAACCAATGCTGGCATGCCTATGGCAGATGATGGTGAGTCCTTTTCTGAACTTTTTACTCTATTTCAGAATGAGTTATACAAACTTAAGAGGCTGCAGTGACAGTGATTTCATTTAGAAGCATGTCTACATTTTCAAATTGTTCATTGTGGAATGAGGGTTTTACGTATGCCAGCATATGGAGACCTTCATCCAGATTTACTGGCTCGTTGGCAACAAATCAACATAGAGACTAGCTTTAAGTATATGCGCTTACCCATAGACTATTTTACTCCACAAGGACAACAATTAGTTAAGTCTATTGAAAAGTACCAGACTGAGATTGAAAGTTAGTTCTCCAGTGAAAGATATTTATTAAAGCTGGATTCATTGTATTGTACTATAAGCTCTTTTGATACTAAATTACAGTAAGTTAAAATGAGGAAGTTAAACAGGGACTTTCAAGACTTGTGTAATGGCAATACTTTTCTTTGGCTGAAAGTTCAGTGAAGAAAAAATAGAAATGACTTCATTCACAATGCTATCGGTGATAAAGCGATTGCTATGGTGATAGAGAATGAGCAGTTGTCTTCAGAGAATCCAATAGTTTCTCTCGATTCTATACTCAGTCAATTACAGCAGCCGCATTTAGATTCTGTGGCAGGATGCTTGTCAGCAGTGTCATCTGAGTTCACAGGAAAGGATAGAACCTCCGAAGCCAACAGGATGAAAAGCAATGTGTCTACAATGGATGCAATGGCTTCAGTAGATTTTAGTCTAGGACCCAGACCAAAAACCCTGTATTCTAGACTGTTTTTTCCCCAATTAGCAGTCCCAGTGAAAAAGAAAAAAGAGAGAAAAGCAGATTTACAAGTGAACGGACAGAAACCACATTCTGTAAGCGGGGGGCAGAAATGCCGAAAGATATCCATCTAATTACAGGTATCAACCAACTTGTTTATAATCTGTCTGGCATTACTCTGTCTCATTTACAGCTCTGAGTACTTAATAAAGGTTGTCTGGCATTACTCTGTCTCATTTACAGCTCTGAGTACTTAATAAAGGTTGGCTGGCATTACTCTGTCTCATTTACAGCTCTGAGTACTTAATAAAGGTTGTCTGGCATTACTCTGTCTCATTTACAGCTCTGAGTACTTAATAAAGGTTATCTGGCATTACTCTGTCTCATTTACAGCTCTGAGTACTTAATAAAGGTTGGCTGGCATTACTCTGTCTCATTTACAGCTTTGAGTACTTAATAAAGTTCTGAACTATGTTCCAGCAGAACCATCCAGATATACAGACATTATTCTAGATCTAACTGAACTATGTTCCAGCAGAACCATCCAGATATACAGACATTATTCTAGATCTAACTGAACTATGTTCCAGCAGAACCATCCAGATATACAGACATTATTCTAGATCTAAAACAATTTGGCAGGAATGTGCAATTGAAACAAATGTTTGACAATAATTCTAATGGTAATATGGCAACCTTAAAGAAACCGAGCACATTTGTTCCACAGTTACATCCAGTGATAGACATCTTTATAAAGACTTGTGAAGATGACATCAGGTGTTTTAAAAATGCTAAAAGTAAATGTTTTCATAACTTAAGTTTAGACGAAAGGAATGCTTTGAGAAGTTTAATTAATAATAAGACAATAGTAGTAAGACCTGCGGATAAGGGTGGGGCAATTGTATTAATGGATGCTATGTGTTATGTTAATAAGGTAACAGCTATGTTAGAACAAGAAGACACTTATGTTAAGGTTACATCTTCCATGGTAAAATGCATCTTTGCTGATGTTAATGATTTGACTTTAGAATTAAGGGATTGTAATATTTTATCTATGGAGATTTATAATTTTATAACAGTAGAACATCCAGTCATACCAGTATTCAATGCTTTACCTAAAATACACAAAAATGGGTTTGATCCTCCCCTGCATCTGATAATATCAGGCAGGGGTTGGATCACAGAGCTCTGTTCATTTTGGGTTGAATCTAAACTAAAAACAGTTGTATTCTCTACAAAATATTTTGAAGGACACTGCTCATTTTTTGACTTCTTTATATGATTTTCTATCTGGTAAGACTTTTAATGAATGCTTATTATTGGTGACTCTGGATGTACAAAACTTATTTGCTGTTATTCCTAATGATTATGGCCTTAAAGCAATTAAGCAATTTTTGCAGACACACAGCTCTTTTGATAATAAAACTATGATGCAGATTGTATTATTATTAAAGGTTATTTTAGAAAATAATGTATTTCTTTTTGAACAGCCATACTATTGGCAATGCTGGGGAGATAACTACGGGTACCCCCTGTGCTTATTCATATGCCAGTTTAGTACTAGCTCACTGGGAAGACAAAGTTATATTTAAAGCTGAGCATGAATGGAAATCATTTTTAATTTTATTACTCTTGTTTCATGGATGATGTATTTTTTGTTATGGACAGGGACATTTGAAGCTTTAAGAGATTTTGCTTCATACTTAGAATCTACTACTTGTTTTTTACATTTCACATTACAACTTTCATATACTGAGATTGACGTTTTAGATATGAAATTGGATTCCAAATTTTTTAACAAAATTTGTACATCTGTTTTTAGGAAATCTTGTTGAGAAACTGTTAGTTAAAGACAGTATGCATCCTAGGTTTGTTTTTAACAATATTATTAAGGGTCAGACTTTTAGGATGTCAAGATTATGCACAGAAGATGAGCAATTTGAATCTGATGTCTGTGACTTTACCTCCCATTTAGTTTCCAGAGGTTATCAGCCTATTGAAGTATAAAAGGTTGTTATGGATAGTACAAATTATAGAAAAACTAGAGCAGACCCTTGATTATCTAGACATGGTATATATAATAGATCTCAATGTAATAATAGAATGGAGTAGAAGAAAAATCTTAGTTTAAAAATCAGATATCGTAGTGACATTGATGGTATATGCAATATTACACATAATAATTGGAGAATTGTATTCACTGATGATGATATACAGGGGTTGGTTGGTGATGTCCCAAGTTTTACATTTAAATGTAATAAGAATCTGAAACAGATTGTTTGTACTAATAATAATAGAATGAAAAGAGATAATATTTCTGATAGGATTGGTACTTATTTGTTTAAGAGCTGTAAAGCTTGCACTCATATTTCTAGTACTAATGTGTTTGTTCATCCCATCAATCATAAACAATATTGTCCCAAGTTATATGCCAATTGTTACACCAGTAATGTTATTTATTTAGCTATATGTATTTCAGGCATGTCATTGTATGTAGGTAAAACTAATTGTAAATTGAAACAAAGGATTTTGAGTCATCTTTCGGCTATACATTTAAAAGAAAAACATAATGCCATGTATGCAACATATTAGTAAGCATCAGGGACATTCTTTTAGTTTTATGGCCTTACAATTCATTACTTCTTACTCGGGGGGGGGGGGTCTTATTAATTATATTGAATTTTGTTAAGTGCAGTGGATTATAGAGCTTAGGGCAGATAGGAGCCCTGGCTTAAATGGGAATGTGCCTTTAAAGCCTATTTTAAAGGGGAGTAGAAAACTCATTTGATTTCTGACTTTTGACTGGATGTAACTTTCTTTAAAAAACATGATTGTATTGAAGCAATTTGTCTGATGAAGGGGGTTTTCCTGAAAGTGCTTACCATGTTCTATTGCTGTTTTCTGGATTAAAGAACTTTGTTTTTAGCTTGATGGTCCATGGAGTTTCTTGCTGACACCTGCTTTTTGTGATTATTTACTACTGTGGACCTTTAGTGCCTTTCAGCTTATCTGCTTTATTCATTTTAGATCTAGGGATGGTAGTACTGCCCCCTGTATTACTAATGGACAGAGGCAACTCCTAAATGCTTGATCCCATGCATGGATCCCCACAAATTATCTATGGTGTGATCCCAGTTATTCTCATAGGGGTAATACATAATTATCAACCATGGGATGGGTAAGGCCAAATTATAACCAAATTGGATAGATTATTTCTAGCACAAAAATGGAAACTGGTTAAGCTTAAAGTGAACCACAAGGGTAGCTAGCCTAGTACTTACCTACAAGCCTATGAACCTGTGATAGATAGCACATCTTAAAGGCAGTGGCACCCCCCACTTCCCACATACACCTTATGGTGTATGGCAGCTCCAATGTCAGTGCATGAATGCAAGCACTAGGTGTGAGGAGTAAACCCATAGCCTCCTGACCTCTTAAGCAAGGAAGGTAATGGTACTACCTGTTGTGGCATCAACAGTGAAGGGATGACATTAATGGCAGTCCTGTGCAATAATTCCAATATGTTTCAGCTTTCTACAAATACTAAATGGTTTATGTCAGTGGCAATCCTTTGAACCAGTTCTAGTACAATTACCGTTGCCCAGACTCTGAATGTCACATGTTAATATCAATCCTCTACACCAATTCCAGTGCAATTCATTTTCTACAGACAGTACATGTTTGTTAATGACAATTATCTGTACCAATTCCAATCTGATTGAGTTTTGCACAGTGCCTGATGTTAATAAAATTCCTGTGAACTCATTTTATTATGATTTAGTCTGGCACATAAAGAAGATGGCTAATTTTAACAGCTATACTCTGTAATAATTCAAATATGATTCAGCTTGTACTGATGTATTTGACTTACTTTCTCTTTTGCTGTGATCTCATCACCTATGGTATGGCAACAGGTTGCCTTTTGTGATAATGTTTCAAATGATACCTTCAAGTCTAATAAAACTGAGAGCCTCTTTTTTAATTTCATATGCCTATGCTCAGCTCATGCATATAGTACCTATCTGATGCATAGGTATTTGTTTAAATAGGAAGGCGTAATTATATCTAAGTGTCTTCTCATAGCAGATATATTCAATCTGGAACATACAACTACAGCTGGAGTGCTTGCAGACATATTCTGTTAACATGTTTTATGTCTGCAATAAGGCAGTGTCAGTTTAACTATCAAATTCTTTCAGAGATACTTTACCTATGTGAAATGTGGACAATAACAGCATCTGAAGGATACACCAAGTTTTGTGTAGGGATAGGAAAGAATATTTCTCATTAAATAAAGCTATAAGGTCTACCTTGGGCGACTATCAGTATTTTCCATAATGTATGCTATGTTGCACATTCTTAACTGTAACATAACCTCTTGATAATTATCTGACAGTTCCATATGGTTCTTTCTTTATGGACCTTTTGGCTTATTTGAGCTATGTGACCCTCTCCAGCTTTCCTCATCCTGCACTTCATAAGACAACAGATCCCCTATCTTAAATTTAGAGGCATCAGTCTGCACAATAATGCTCTTTGTAACTTCCATAATGATTAATGCAGGCTGTGCACATAGGACATTTCTCAAACTTATAAATGCCTACTTAATTTCCTTAGACCAGGTAACATTTGTAGTGACCCCCATACCTTAGTTATATCTGTCATCAGGTATGGTGTATTGCTGAATCAGGTATGAGCCTTCTGTAATAATTATCTAGATGTCCAAGAGATCACACTTGATTCTTTGCATATGATCTTGATCAATTTCTCATAAAATCTACCTTCTCTAATGGGGCACTGTGAAGAGCACTTTTTGTTAATATATAAGATTGGAACAATACTAATTTCATGAACTTTAATCATACTTTGACTTAAGAATGGGGTCCATTCCCATCATTTTATTAGAAACTGGAAAGACTTGCTGTGGGATTCAATAAATGCCATGTAGGTTATGCGCAGAGCTACACAGAGTGTTTTCATGCATGTGATACTGCTCATCATGAAGCATCACACCATGAATATTAATGATGTGCAGTGTGCATAAGAAAGGCTTTGCAGCTCATCCAGTGTTGCTGGCTGTGAAACTTGTAGACTGAATGTGGATCGTATCACCCAACCTTTCAGTGCAAGAAATCTGGACAAACACTAAACTAATGGGGGGACAAATGGCCAAAAATATGGACAGATTTACCATATTCTTCTGATAACCATAGAAAAAGTAGGTAGAACAATAGTATTTGTGGTAGCATGCATGTTCTGAAGGATATTAAGTATGAAACTTAAATGTATGTCATTATGTATTGGCCTCAATATTCAGTGATGGAAAGATGTAGGAAAGAACCATAGCTATCTATTTCTTCAGGAATAAAACATGAGCATATATGCAAAATATTAGATGAATTTGGACTGTCACCTCCAGAGAGAGGAGTGACCACAACACAATTTGTTATATAGGGAATTGGACTGAATCGAGTGTATTATGAAGACACGCATGCGAAATGGAGAGCTATGTATGGAATGATTTTTTTTCTGTGGGACAGATGCCTAGTTTCATTTATTTATTTGTTTTTTTTTTAGAAAGAGTGAGAGGAATGTTGGTGAAGGGATATAGGAATGTCTGAGTGAGGTATGTTTGGCAGGTGAAGAAGCAACTGCAGACAGACAAGGCAAACAAGACAAGAGACAGGGATGGTGACAGACACAAGAGGTGGATGAACAGCATAGTTGGGGTGAGAGTGGGGACATTGTGGACCCATGGACTTCAAGTTGGATGACAGTGAGAATCAAGTCATCACCCACTGGACTGTCATCACTGTCACCTCACTGTGCTGATGTCTGATGTCTGCGTCTCCTTGTGTTATTTAATACAATGATAGAGAGCAGTGTATCAATCCGTTGTAGGCATGTACCGACCGTGTGGTGCACAGTTCTATGCACCAACCCTGGCAGTTCATCATAGCTAATAAACTCACCACCCCTACCACTGCCACTAGGTCATGCAGCAGATGTGCTGGGCAGCAGTGCTGTAGCCACTGGAGTGAGGGCAGGAGGATTCTGTGGGACAGACTTTCCCACTATGCTGTGGGAAAAAACAAACAATTAAAAATTATAAAAAAAAAAGAAAAGGGCTGGGATGAGAGAAAAAAGGGAGAACATTAGTAACTTCATATGTGACAGACAAAGCATTAATACAATTAGCTGACTATTCTGTTACCTTTGCTTTTAAGACTACCAACTCCTAACAAATACCTTGTTTACTGTTAAGACTACCCAGCTCATAACAGATGCACAATCTACTACATTTTGCAGCAAGCAATCTTTGATGTGCTTCAGTTATACTGATTACAGTTTACAGCACACTAGTGGTGCCACTGCTTTAGATCACTGACATTACATTACAATATGGATGGAAACTTAACAGTATTGTATATTTGGGAAGTGTGGCTTTTGAAGGCGCAATCAATGACTACTCTGTAATAATGAATTGTTGCTTTGGCCTCCAGATTAATGCATGCATGCTTGCCTATTACAGTTGAGAAATGAATACTTAGTTTGATGCAGCTGTATAATAAACCAATAAGGGAGTCTTTAATTTTTAATGCTAAAAAAAATTACTGTTCAGATACAGACATACCACATGCTTCTCGCATCAGTGCCAGTCTAGTGGCATGGGTTCACACATTCAGTTATCAGTCTGTGACTGCTGTGGAGAAAACAAAACAGAGCAGAATACCATTCACCATACCAATCTTGACTATATCTAGCTTTTAACTCTTACAAGTAGTCCCTGTAAGTGATACTTACACATTTGTGGGGTACCCCCAGTCCTACATTCCTCAATACAGCAGTCAAGGGTATCCTTCTTCCTCATCCTGAGGTCTCTGTAGGGATTCCTACATTGTTGAAATGAAACAAGAAAGTCCAAAAAACACAAATTCCAAGAAAACACTCAGCAAATGGGTACCTCTTCAAAAGTATTTATTGTAGATAATCCAAATCAAATGGAAAGCAAGCAAAATCTCCACCAAGTGAGGATTAAGCCACCATAAGCACTTTCATCCCCAAAAGTACACATTAACATGGAACTTCATCAGATGGCAAAAGACATCATATCCTTTAAATACATTTGTTATGTGACATCACTTCCCCCCAGAAGGACAAATAAATAAATAGTAACCACAACTCATACATTATTTTAAAAGTCAGCAATTATTAATAATTAAACCATAAAAATATATATGTATATATGTATGCATCCTATAAAACATTTTTTTTAAAGTATATGTTAAAAGGTATAGTAGAAAATAAAAAATATTTTTTTATATGAAGTTAAAATCAATAATATTAAACTAATGAAGTTAAAATCAATAATATTAAACTAAGGTTGTGATTTAAGGGCTTATGTGATACTGAGAGGGTTGTGTATGGTGCAATGTGCGATACATGCCCTTGTTTCTATATAGAAGAAAAACAAACGAAAACTTAAAGTCAGAATAGATGAGCATGTATAGAACATCAGGGATAAGTTTGAATTCAATGCCCCTGCTAGGCATACTATACAACACCCAGTCCACACATTTAAATTTGTTATCTTGGATATAATATCTTGTTCGGAAAGAGGGGGGCCTGTCAGTAATTATTAGAAAAGCGGAGCTAATGTGGCAGCTCCATTTGAATGCTACATGCTGGCTGGATCTTAATGACAGTGTTTCCATTTCTAGCTTATTAAAGCTAAAAGCACTGCATAGATGACTAACATAGGTTTTCTATTCTGGTTTTCCCTGTTGGGTTTGCTGGTTGTATTTGAACAAATGCAAGGCACAGAGCTGTTTAAGCTGTTTTAAATGGTAGTGTTATATGTGTTGCTTGTAGGATGTACTTTTTATACAAAAATGTTTTATTTTTTATTTTCTTGGATTCCTACATTGTTCACTAGTGCGGGGGTACCGGTAGCAGTGGTCAGGGGCTGGACCAGGCTATACCATGCCTCTGACTTGTAATCTTAATGATAATAGTCCCTCTGCAAAAGCCTGGGCCCATGTTCGTTCATTAGGAGCCCAACAAACACTTTGGATGCCTGGACACCCCATATTTGAGAACAGAATCTCAAAACCTCTCCAGGAACAACTGCTTTGTCTACCACAGATCAAAACCAATGTAGAATGATGTTTTCCCACCAACTGCAGGTATTACTGTGAATGGACACTTTCTGGTTTTGCAGCATTTCAAAGTGTTGTGCATCACTTACCATCATGCAAACACATTGCACAAGAGAGTGCACTGGCGGGAAATGTGTTTGCTCAATGGCCAATAGTATTAATTGAATGCATCCAGTGTATGTTTGTGGCTGTCTGAGTCCTGTCGGCTACCTGGGTGGGCCATTCATCTGGTGCAGTGATGTTTTAAGTGCAAACGAGATACACATAGCCAAAGCCATTTGTGCTAAGCAGTGCAAAAATCACTCTATGAAGTACACAGTAGACAATATTAGTACACATGAGATATGACAACGTAGGTCTGGATCCCAACTCTCATTGCAATGCACCATCAGAAAACAGGAGAGGGGACTAATCCATCTTTGCAGCAAATACATGACATAATTCCTCACACAACCAAGTCCATCTGAATGTACACTGATATCAAGGTATGACCTGTTATTTGTAAATGTATTATATTTAATACATTTGGATGTATTGTACTTAGTGATCACACAACCTGTTATGATTATTCCTTGCAAATATATAGCTATTTCCTACCTTTCTGTGTTTCTTAGTCATTCATCCGTTATCTGACCAGTACTCAAAGACATGCAAAGTCTAAGCCAGTCTATATCATTTACATTAAAATGTATGAGGTTATTAACTGGGAATACTAGTATATGCATTTATCATCAAATGCAGGCCATGGTGAATTGCACAAACAAACATAGACTGCTGCTTTGGGGGTGGGGAGCAAAGTTGGGTTCCTGTCATGGCACATGCAAGGGTATAATGGTCTTTCAAAAGGGTTGGAACCAGGCTGAGCTACTGTTATGGTACAAACAAGGATATTTTGCTCTTGTTACTCACCTTGTTTTGCATCCTGTCTATTTCATCTTGTGAGGGTGATGAAGCTGGAAAATGCTAGTTGTCTCATTATTTTCTAACTTCTCTCTGTTATGATTTCCCATTACAAATGTATGGTGCTAAACTGAGGGCATGCAGTGATCATCAGTACTTTGGGGTGGTATCAATATGTGAATCTTTGAAGCCTAAGGCCTACTATTTGCTAGTGGATACATAGTCAAATAACTCTTTGCTGTCACGTTACATTAATTTATGTACAAATATCTCACCTTGTAGTTGCTTACTGTATTAAATGAGGCAATACAAGGAGATGTCATAATAGTATTATACAATACTGTACATGTTCAGGACACACCTTGTAAATGCAGCAATTGCCACAGAGTTAGATCAGGGCTGACTGTGATACAAGTAGTACACAGCCAATACATTTGGAGGTAAAGGTCGTGGCTCTGAGTTGAGGCTGGCACAGGTCACATGGTTCCTGTATTGTGTCCCTGTCCACTCTCTGGCACTCCACAATGTCCACGTTGTATATGTTGTCATAAGTTAAATAGATTTCGCCGAAACCGGTTTGAATTTTTGAAGAACCATTGGACATTTGTATGCCCTGTTTGGAGATTTATTTGTGTCATTTTTTATCAAATAAAATATTGGACTGTTTATGCTGGCCTCTAGTGTTTATTACATTTTGGTTTGGCCGAGCATGCCGTACTGGCAAGGCGTGGTGTTTTGTTCTATAAGTTAAATATGGCCTGAAAACTCTTCTGTCTTGATCTAGGCCTATTGCCTGCAGCCTGTAGCACATACAAATGGAGTTAAGCAGCAGTAGCTCCTGAGATTCTGTCTGTGTAGACTTTCTATGCATGTACTCCACTACTTTTAAAATCCACAGGAAAAAACAGCCTGGAGTCTACATGGCTGCTTTACAACTTATTGAGTAGCTCTTCCAGATTGATTGATTAGCATGCAATTCAGTGGCTAATGCTGTAAATAGCTTCCCTGAAACACAGTCTAAGACAGATAAAATCCATTAATAATCTACTTCATTATAAAAAGGCAAATGTGTAGCTAACCAAAGTGATGGTGAGGATAATTGTTACATACTCAGAAAAGCAAAATATTTCCAGAGCTATCTTTACAGAGGAGTATTGAACTCCAGCAGGTATGCTCTCATTTTGTTACCTACATAATGCATATGAATAATGTGAAGCAAAGCCTTTTACACTGTTATATGTATGGATTAGTTAGAAGTGTATTGATGGCCTGGCCATATTTGTCAAGCCATTTCAGAGGTACAGATAATTGACAATACATGAAAATCGTAAGCTGCGTGATACGTATGTACAAATTTTTCAGGGACAGATCCTTTGAATGCATGTTTTGCAGTTCAAATGTGTTTTATTAGCAAAATGGTTCATGTGCCTGTACTTTTGTGGATGGGGGGAGCAAAGAAAAGTTACTGTTATGTCACAAACTAGAACAGACTGTTATTGTGGGAGGGAGCACAGTTGAATTACAAGGATATGTTGCTCTTGCTAATCTCCTTGTTTTGCATCCTGGCTGTTGTTACTGTTTCACATCTGTAGAATGTTTTATGTTTTTCCAGTGAGTACTACAAATTGCCCATCTTAACTGCTTTATTTGGTAACAGTTACTTTGTATTTATTATGTGTATTATCATTCTGTTATCTTTTAGGGCAGAAAATGTCATTGAGATAGAGACCCCCCTTCAGTGATGACAAGAATACTTTAATTATTGATGTGCTCCATCAATACAGGGCTTTCCTTCTGGGAAGGGGTCATCCAAATATGCCAGAGAGGCTGAGACTATGGCAGCAAATCATTGCCAAGAGAAATTCCATGGGTGGCCACAGCTGGATTTATAAGCAGGTTTACCACAGGGCCACTGACATGATCAGCTCTGCATGGAGGCATGCAGTTACTGTTGCCTAAGGCGAGAGATAACTGGGGGTGGGCCTGCTTCACAACCACCTCTAACAGCCAATGAGAAATCCCTGTCAAATCTTCTAGAACAGGGCAACTCACAGCAGACTGGCCCACAACATCTTATTGAAATGGATGCCACTCCTTCTCAGTCCCAGGAAGAACTTCTAGGTAGGCTTTGTTATCTGACCAGTTGAATACTGCTGCATAGTAAAACAGTTGAAATAAAAGTTAGTTCTATGTCACGTGCATTTTTTTTGGGGGGGGGATTTAAGATTCGTACAGTAATAAGCTCAGTTTGTAGTTGTCAGACATGTTCTTGTTGAACGTACACTTCATACAGATACAGAGGAGTACATGTAATGCCCCTTGTCTTACTGCTAAATGTGATGATGTTGCCCTTACCTCTTGCTTAACTTATTTCAGGACCATAAATAATCTAGCAATGCATACCTCTTGCAGATGGTAAGCCAAATAAATATATTTCAGTAATTCAGATCAATTTATAAAAATATCATAATATGTCATTTTAGGCCTGTTGTGGGTATTGCTGTACTGTCTGTAATAATGGCAGTACTGTGAGTTGTTTAGCATATATTGCATCATAGTAGTGCAGGTATTAATGTATGCCTGAAATTTTCCCTTTTTATCACAGGTGACCATGACAGTGTGAATGTGGGTCCTATGCCACCTGATGTCAATGTCTCATTAGACACTGATGAGGATGATGGTGAAAGTGAAGCACAGTTGGGGGATGCAGAGGTTGAATCTGACACAGAGGTTGACATCCAACCACCCCTTTCTTTTTCCCTGGACACAGCCAGTAGGCCTATGCCTACCCAATGCACTGAGCCCACAGATGTAGGACAGGTGGAGGGCAAGGACTTTGAACAGGGAAGTCTGACTACTGTGGCTTCAATGCCTTTTGAATCTGATAGTAGCCAAAGTGTTGGCAAGGTGCCATGCAGGAGGCTTGATAGGGGTGCTCGGAGGGGGGCCTGCTGTCCCTCCAATACCTGGTACAAGTGTCTTTTCCCGTGTCACTCAAAGTATGTTTAAGGCCATCACGGAGGCTCAGGCACATTTAGAATGGTGTTCCAGACAAATACCCAGGGTTGTGTATGTGACAGAGTCTGACATGTGTGATTGCCTCTGCTGTGTCACCAATTCACTGAATAGGATGAATGACACATTGGAATGAGTGGTGTCTGTGATGGACCAAGGGGGCTCTGCCATGGATTCAGCAGTGTCTGCTGGGAGGGGAACAGTGTCCTCATGGGCATAGGTCAACCACAACATCAGGTGATAGTCAATGTGGCTGTGCCTGATCAAGTTCCCGTAGTGGCAGTACTACTGCTGGTCTATCAGTGAGTGTGCTGTCCACACGCAAGCATGGCAGGCCATTGGGTTGTGGTGCTGGGCATTCTTGTGAAGGGAGCACATCTGGCAGACATCAGTCATGCTCAGGTAGTAGCACTGCATATTACCTTGAGTGTGGAGATGCCAGTTCAAGTCCTGGCATACCCAGTTTTTGTGGTCAATGTTGGCAGTGATGAGCTGCCACTTCTACCATTCATGGCTCACACCTGTCCGACATACCAAGACATAGAGCTGACACTGAGCTTCACTGTGTTCATGCAGACTCTTACACACCACATTTACATAGAGAACCCCTACAGCCACTCACACACACACACACACACACACACACACACACACACACACACACACACACACACACACACACACACACACACACACACAGCTTGTCTGCTTCCCTTTCTTCCTCACACACACTCATAAACATTTTGTGTCAGCCTAGGCTCCGTGCCCCCCCCCAGCACTCTGTACAAGTGATGATAACTGTGCCATAGCCCTGCTTTCTCCCTTTTGGATTCAGGGATACAAAAGCTTTGTGGCTGGTGTACATGGTACATAGCTACAATAGTGCCTAGTATATCTGCATTTGTGTTGTTAAACTGATAATTGTACCTGTTGTGATGCCCGTGCCCTGGCCCAGCAATCAAGGAGCCTCAGTCCTCACCACTGACACCAGAGAGGGTGATTCCTAGAAGAGGAAAAGAATAACTAATACACACAGTAAAGTACAATTTCTCTTAAGTGCACACAGAAATCACAGTCAGTCTGGTGCTGGTTGCTCCCTTCCTCACCAGGTCCCCACTAAGACTCCCCACTGGCACAACTATAGGGCCCAGATCTCAGCCTAGCTGGCAAGCTAACCTCCAGTATCCTCTCTGTCCAACCAGTGCTTCGTGTCCCTGCCCAGGTAGCTGACACACACTCACACTTTGAGATAAGTATTTATACAACTTCACAGACACTCCTGGGAAAGGCTGACACAGATTCTCTAGCTGTGCCCCTTTACCCAGACTATACGGTAGTAATTTCTACCACCACCAGCTAATATTATCAGCTACTAAAAGGCCCTTAAAAGGGTGTCCAGTTATTACTGTGCAATATTATTATCCAATTGGTAATGTGACTATACAGTCTAAGGCTTATTTTAGAGTGGCCTATCACAATGAACTCTATAAATATGCAATGTACTCTAGAGCCTACTTCGCAATACAAACCAGCCACAGGTAAAGGTTTTTAAAATATTTAATAATAAATAATTAAAACACAAGACAATACTACTACACCACAGAGATATCTAAGAGTTCAGAGATCACACAGAAAATTAAAACAAAATCATAGGAAAAATATGACTTCAAAGAAAAATACTTAGTCTAACTTTATTTTCTAAGTTTAACTATTCCTAAGAGAAATCACAGTGCTATTATCTTACTTACATACATAAAGAGCAAGCAGTGCTGGGTTAGATGTCCAAGATCAAAATGCTTACAGTATCTCAGTGAACAATAGTTTTTTAAACACTAACCAATAGCTCTGCTGAGGCCAGCCAAAATTACATCATTTTGACACTTAGGTTTTCGCAGGCTATAAACTGCATTATTTAGCAAGCTAATACCTGCTCAAGAAACTACAACAATACAAGGCATTTCACATATACACTCTAGCGGAAAGCAGAGCAATAAAGCAACTTCCACATGTAAATTCTGGCCCTTAACTTTAACATTAAAACAATGGGCATGAAACCTTCATCCAGATCCACTGGAGCTGACTTGTAAAACATCAAAGAGATTCATAATAGCTTTCCAACTTCAAAATTTGAAATGCTTAGCTTGGTTTTCCTTACAGCAGATGGCAATGTTGCAACAATCTTGAAGTTCACATTTTACAGTGTTTTCTTTCATTTAAAAACACAAGCCTGTATTTTACATTTATTTATATGTTGATAGAATTATGTATCAAATTCTATTTGACTAGGCTGGCGGCCTTCGCCCATCTTCCTCCAATCTTCACACCTATCACTTATATTTCCTTGCTAAATTATACAGTGGATAGCATCATCGTGTCAGTACTTTCTAGTGTATTCTCTTATAAGGGTTGTAAAGTCAGGAACCACAGTGTGTGTCATTACTTTATAACTTTTCTCTTTAATGTTTTCCAGTACACGTGTATGGTGCACATCATAAGACTTGTCATCACATTCAGATATCAGGATTGTATGACACCACTGCAGTCAAACTCATCAGAACAGTAATACAGTATAATGCTCTCTTTTGCATGAACCTCACCAGACACATGCAGCAGCTGGACAGGGCTTTCTCGTAATGATAACTCAGGGCCTACTAAACACAACATGCTGTATGTGGATAGATTAAAAGATATGTCACCATCATATGTCTGATATCACATTAAATTGTAACTGTTATTCTAAGCCTCTTACTTTTGGTTTAAGCACTTGGGATTCATGCCAGTTGTCTTACATTATGAAGGTTTGTAGTCTACACTCTTGAGGGAGGAGATGGTAGCCTCTGCCCTTCTGAGCTGGGAATTCCTGGTTGAATGATTATTGTGCCTGTTGTTCTAAGTGTCTTTTTTATGGTTTAAGCACTTGGCCTCCAAACCGGTTATTTTACATTAGGACGTTTTGTGGTGTAGATTCTTGTGGAAGGAGACAATTGCTGGTTGAAGGCTTATTGTGCCTGTTATTCTGAAAGTGTCTTAGTTCTGGTTTAAACACATGTGTTCTAGACCACTTATTTCACACTAGGAAGGTTTGTTGTCTACACTCTTGTCAGAGTATTCTACTGAATTGCTGCTTTATTTAAACTATGTTTCTGCTGTTGTGATTGCAATTTTCTGCACTTTGAATTTCTAGTACTTCTGCATTTTATAGCATAGTCTCATTTCAGGCTTGCTGAATGTAGACTGGTTGGTATGATTTGAGCACTAAAACCAGCCCTCTTACATTAAGAAGGCTCCCTTGCACCATTGTGGCAGAAGTGTGCAGTCAAGGACCCATCTGAATTGGGGATTACTGGAATAAGGCTCAATCTTGGCCTTTCCCTTTGTTTACTTTTTTAAAATTGTTTAACTTCACTTGTATTTCAGTGGCATGTTTGGCTATGTTTACACTCAGTCAACTGCAGCTACTCAGATGTGCACTGGTACCATGCAAGCAACTCAGTTGTGCATTGTGAAGCATTCATACATTTTTCTACCCTTAGCTTTCCACAGAATATAGACTTTTTGTTAGTCTTTCAGCAAAACTTGGTCCCTCTAGCCCACTCCCTACTAGTTACCACAGTGTAAACCTTCCATAATGGGTGGACAGTTTCCCACCATTTCTCCAGGCAGCTTGATTGAGATGGGTATCCTGAGGCAACATAGCAATTGACTCACCCATACTGACAACCAGTTACTGCTAAAACAAGCTAATACAACATGTAAGAGCTGTATCTGCAATATGAATTTGGAACCAATTCTCTCACATAACAACAAACCAGATACCAAACATGCTATCAGCACAAACACTTCACCTCTTGTACATAACAAGCTCACAACACATAAACCAATATACGTGGAGGTGCTCACTAGAAACATACCTAAAGATAAGAGAGCTCTCAAGTGCAAATCTACTGCACATACTGCAGACACAAAAAATCCACTGCACATAATAATACACACAACAGTATCTCAGCCAATAAGCCCTTCAGGCAAAACACCTCAAAACCAAATGTCTTGGTCATTAGCGACTCCATAGTGAGACACATATGTCCCCTCCCCACGTTGGACAAGGATAAGGTCACGGTCAGCTGCCTGTCAGGTGCCAGGGTCCATCAGATCATGCACACATTCAGGTCTCTCAACAACATGTACTGTTAAGACTCTGTCATAGTCCATGCTGCAGTGAATGACTGGAGACTTATCTCACCATACCATATAAAGAGAGACATGTCTGAGCTCTCAGATTATCTGTCCCAGGCTGGTATGTCTCTTGCAATAAGCAGCATTCCATCTTCTCCCAGGATGATGCCTCAATATAAACAAAACATGACTGACTTCAACAATTAGCTTACCTTCTGTTGTCAATCCAACAATTAGCTTACCTTCTGTTGTCAGTCCAAGGGAATCCTGTATCTGTCAGCCTGGGAAGATATAGTTGACAGACCACACTGCTTTTTCAGAGATGGTCTTCATCTGTCAACTCTTGGCTACTGGCAAAGGTACTTGCCTCCCCCATATTGACCTTTTTAGGCAATGTCAGAAAATCTAAATTCCCAATGTAAAAAAATCCACTAAAGACAAACTGAAGGTTATGCTACTTAATGCAAGAAGTGTAATCAAAAATTGCACTCACTGGAAGCACTCCTTACCTTGGAAGATGCCATGTTTGAGCAGTCACGGGGATATGGCTCAAGGCTGTAATGCCTTCCTCACATTCAGATATCAAAATGAACATGGAGGAACCAAAGGCAGAAGTGTATACATCTTCCTTAAAGACAAATACACCACAAGACTGGTCAATCAGCACGTCTCAATAGCACTACTCCAAGTCCAACTAACTGTGGGTAAACCCCCCTTTCATATCTTTGTTAGCTATAGGTCCTCCACCATGAACCATGAGAACCACTTTTCTGACTTGGGCCTACTTGAGTCACTCACTATACAGCCACACACCTTGGTCATATGTTATTTCAACTACCCTTCCATCGATTGATTCATAGGTTCATAGGTTCATAGGTTGGTACTAGGCTATCAGCCCTAGGGCCTATACAAGCCTAGCCATAACAATTCCCTGGCTATTTCTTCCCACAATATTTACTTTCCTGGACCCCTGTCTAGCAGGGTGACTGACGTGATCCCTGGGGTGAATTTCCTTTCTCCCATCCAATCGTCAAGGTTCCTCTTGAAGAGGTCCAAAGAGGCACTCTGCTTGACATGTATGGGCAATCTATTCCAGAGTCTGGGGAGTCTCTGGGTCAGGAACCTATCCCTCCAGCATGTTTTGTTTATTATGATGACAAGGTTTAGATCCCTGGAGCGTGTAGCTCTGAGGGATTGGGATTTCTTTAAGTGTAGCATGTCCAACAGCTCTGGGTTTGACATGGCCTTGTATGTTAAGCAGAGATCGCCTCTGAGTAGACGATATGCGACAGAGTATAGCTGGAGTTTTTTAAGGTGGTCAGCGTAGGGCATCTGCTTTAGGCCTGTGATTCTTTTAGTGAGGTATTTCTGAGGCCTTTCCAGTTGTTGCAGATGTCTTGAGAGGTACATACCAAATGGGGCATTGTATTCTATAATGGGTCTAATGAGGGATGAGTACAGTGGGACAATGACCTCCTTTTTTTCTGGATGAAAAGCCTTTCATGATGAGGTGTGCCACAAAAAAGGATTTCCTGACTGTTGTGGCGATGTGGTTATCGAAGGTGAGACCACTGTCCACCTGTGTCCCTAAGTCTCTTATCACACTTTCTGTGTTTAGTGTACTGCCACCTATATGGTAATTCATGGATACATGTTTTTTCACAAAGGGGATAACAATACATTTCTTGGCATTGAGCTTGAGCCCATGGCTCTGGCACCAAGCATCTGTTTCTGTAAGGCCCTTTTGTAGAGTATCCACATCATTTGGGATTCAATAATGGCTCCCAGTTTGCAGTCATCTGCAAACTTTGTTAGCCAGAGTCCCTTAGTGTTGACCTGTACTTCAGAGAAGTAGATGCCAAACAAGAGTGGCCCCAGGACTGAACCCTGAGGTACTCCACTTGTCACTTGTCTGGAGCTGGATTTGGAGTCGGCTACTTTTACAGTGTGGGTTCTATCAGTAAGCCATTTAGCAACCCATTGGGTGACATAGGGATTAATGCCCAACTTAGTAAGTTTATCTATGATTCCAGAGTGGGGGATGGTGTCAAAGGCCTTGGCAAGGTCTAGATAGGCTGTGTGGACCACCTTACCCTTGTCCATGGCTCTGGAGACTGATTCAAAGAAGTCAATCAGGTTCAGGAGACAAGATCGGCCCTTCACAAACCCAAACTGGGTGGGGTCCAGTGTTTGAAGGTTGCCAATGTCTTTGTTTATAAGTTCCATGATACTACGCTCCATGGCCTTGCAGATAAGGCTTGTCAGACTGATGGGACGGTAGTTTCCGGGATCCAAGGTGGATCCCCTTGTGGATTGGGATAACTGTAGCTCTGCGCCACTCAGTGGGCACGAAACCTGAGGTGAGGCTATGATTAAACATGACACTTAGGTGAGGTGCCAGTTCATATTGTAGTTCATGTAGTACACAGCCCGGGATGTCATCTGGTCACATGGATGCTGTATTCTTGGCTTTAGAGAGTGTGTTTTGTACCTGTGTGGCCGTTATTACTGGAATTTGGCAATCTTCCGGTATTGAGATGGGACATTTAGGGGGTGAGAGGGGGGTGAAGTTGGCACTGAATCGATCTGCCAGGATATTGGCAATATCCTTCGGATTAGTATATTTAATGCCATTCTGTTTTAGCTCAGAGCAGATCTGAGCATTGCCATTTAGATTCTTGACATAGTTATAGAATGCTTTGTGGTTGTCTTTGGAATCTTTGGCAATTTTATTTTCGTAACTAGCTTGGAGGATTTTATGAGGCATCTCGGTTTCTTACTGAGGCTAGTAAGGGAGTTTTTTGCATCCTGGGATTTTCCTCTTTTCTGCAAAAGTTTCTTCCTTTTGTTGTAAAGTTTGTTTATGGCAGGGGACAACCAGATTGGCTTCCTTTTTTTGGATGAGAGCATTTTGGTTCTATTTGGGATGGCACGATTCATGCATGAGTGGATGTGCTCATACAGTGCCTTAGTGTAGGATTCAGCAGTTGAACTTTCAGTTCCGTCTGCATGGGTGTCATGAAGTTTGTCACTTCTGACTTGAGTAGCATGAAGTTGGCTTTGGAGAAGTTTTTATGGTGGTTTCTTTACTGGGGGTGGGGTGGGATGTGGATGTTAAGGGTGATTAGCTTATGGTCAGACCTGACTAACGAGGGGTGACCATAGGTATGGAGCATTGATTTCCCATGTTGGTAATGACCAGGTCTAGGATATTGGAGCCCTGGTGGGACTATGGATTAGTTGATCCAGGGCGTTGGAATTTATGAATTCCAAGAACCGTTGCAAAGGTGTTGGGACATGAGTAGTTTTCCCAGTTAATGGCAGGGTAGTTAAAATCACCCAGTATTAGGGTGTTTGGTTCTATCTTAATATTTTCCAGTATGTTTAGAAAGGTGTAGTGAGAATCTTGGGGTATGGTGGGGATCTGTAGCAAGCTACAATTTGGATTGCAGTCTTACCTAGTGTTAGTTGCACTTGGAGAATTTCAGACACATTGTGTTGGCCAACTAGCCTGGTGGTGTGAATATCCTTGGTGAATATTGACACTCCTCCACCTTTAGTGTTTCGGTCCTGGTTTGGTGGCCGAAAAGTGTGGTAAGAGTTGTAGCCTGGTATTGCAGGGGTGCTCTCTGGAGCCTTGAACCAGGTCTCAGTTACTGCACAGATATCAATGTTCTCCATTTTAGGAGTGCCTCGAGAGAGTGCATTTTGAGGTTTAGACTTCTAGCATTGAGTAGCATTACCTTCAGATTCTGCATGCTTGTACCTGTTACAGTGGTGGTTTTGTCCTTTGAAGTTTGCCTAAAAAAGGCACTATAGGGGTGGCAAGAGCCTTAGCCAGTAACCTGAATCCCAGGGGTGACAGGTGCAGACCATCTCTGGCAAAGCATCGTGGTCTGTCAGTCATGTCATCCCAGGCAGACAGATACTGGATCCCCTTTGAATGACACCATAAGCTTAGCCAATTGTTGAAGTCAATCATTTTATCCTTATATTGTGGTATCATTCTGGGTGAAGGCAGGATGCTACTCAGGGCTAGGGTCATACCTGCCTGGGCCACATGGTCCGAGAGCTCTTCCATGTCCCTTTTCATGTAGTCCAGGGAGGTACGTCTCAAGTTATTCACTCCAACATGGACAATGACAGAGTCATATTTGTACTTGTTGTGAAGTGACTTGAGTGCATGTGTTATGTGGCGGATCCTGGCACCCGACAGGCAGCTGACTGTAATTTTCTCCTTATTCAACCTGGTGAGAGGGACATCAGTGTGCCGGACTATAGAGTCACCTATGACTAAAGTGTTAGGTACATTGTCTTGCCTTAGGGGCTGTTGCTGGGTGGCACACTGGTGTTGTGAACTATGTGAGACATTGGTTGTGATTGGTGTTTGTTTGCGTTTCAGCTTCAGAGGTCTTTGTTGCCTGGGCAGGTTACAGTTAAAGGCCTCTGCATATGTGGATTTAGTGTTGCTATATGTGGGTGTTGGTGGTGCGGCTTTAGAAGGGCTATGTGTTGCTTGAGGTGTAGTGTGGGTGTTAACCTTCTCCTCTTGACTGTTTAGCACAATCTTGGGTGGAGAGAGCTTTGCTTCCATTTTGGCTATGTAAGTGCATCTCTCACAGGTTGTAGTGTTGGGTGGTAGGAGGAGAGGGTTGTCTGTGTACATGAGGCAATTGCTGCATTGCCCCAGTATGCCCAGATTCACCAGGTGGACAGGAGAAATCACCGGAAGCTGACCCTTGGACATGCCTGGTTTGGTGCTTTTTTTTTTTCTTTGTAAAGTATAGGAGCTGTTTCCTTAGCAAGGTACTTTGCAATTATAGGCTGTTTAGTGCCTACTATTAATTTCTCCTTGTTAACAAGGAGAGTTCAGTGTTTGTATGAGTTTAAGGCTTCCTAGTGCTTTCCAGCAGGTATTAGAGAAAGTGCTAGTCACAGGGATGCTTAAAGGTAAGATTGAAAAGAATGCACTCTACAGTGTGCACTAGAGAAGTTAGATGTGAAAGTAGGTAACTTGAGTTTTACCTGTTTAAAAAGTTAAGGTTTAGTGGAGAGTTACTATTTTTAAAACAGCAAGATGGATTGAAAGGGGTGGTCACTTTTGTATTTTGGTACTATGAAATACTGTAGGATGGCCAATAAATTGAAATAATTGAAGGGGTGGGATTTCAAAAATGATGATTTTGTGATTACTCACATAAGCCAGTGAAAGTAGAGAGAAATGAGATATCTGGTCAGATTAACATAAGAGGCAGGCAACTAGAAAGACAGTGGTATTTAGCAAGACAACTTAAATGTGTGGGAGGGCGGGAAAAAATTCTGCCTGACTCAGAACAGAGAGAGCTGTGGTCTCTTTTGAAGTTTTAATATGCTGTTAAAACAGAATGCACAAACACGCTCACCCTAAGATTCCTAGACTTTGTTAATACAAATGCTCTGTAACAGAAGGTCTGCACCTCCACAGGGGGCTTGAATGTCCTAGAGTTAATACTCACCAACATGGGGGTTCTCTGCACTAAACCCCTGTGTGTTTCCCTCTGTCGTCAGGTAGGATGAGAATTCAGGATCATAGGATCATTGGATTATAGGACGTCACTAGGCTAATGGTCCTAAGGCCCTTACAAACCTAGCCAAGTTCTTCCCATATTTCCATGATCAGCAACTATTACTCCTGCTCAAGAGGGACACAGGTGGAACCCCTGGGGTGAATTTATGGTTATCCATCCAATCGTCCAGATTGCATTTGAAGAGGGCCAATGAAGTGCTCTGTTTGACATGAAGTGGGAGTCTGTTCCAAAGGTGTGGTAAACTCTAGGAGACAAATCTGTGCCTCCAGCAAGTTCTATTAATGTCACATACCAGGTTAAGGTCTTTAGAGTGAGTAACCCGTGTACAATTTGACTTACAGATATGCAGCATTTCCGATAAAGCAGGATGAGAGATTGTGTTGTATGCAAGGTAGAGATTGCCTCTGGGTAGTTTGTATGAAACAGAATAAACTGACAGTGATTTCAAATGATCCACATAGGAGAGATGCTGAAGACCTTGAATTTTCTTTGTGAGGAACCTTTGTGGTCTCTCCATTTGCTGCAGGTGCTCAGAAAGGTACATACCAAAAGGGTGTTATAATCAGAGTACAGGGAGGTTATATCTTCTTTTTTTCTTGAGGCAATGCCCTTACTTATGAGATGAGCAGTATAGAATGCCCTTCTTACCACTGTGGAGACATGGTGGTCAAAGGTAAGGTTGCTGTCAACCTGTGTGCCCAGGTCTCTCACCACTGAGTGCATACTTAAGGTGTTGCTATTGATGTGGTAGTTAGCAGGAACATCACTCTTACTGAAAGGGATGATAATGCATTTTTTTGCATTGAGTTTAAGGCTATGACTTTGGCAACAATCATTTGTTGATGTAAGACCCACTTGTAGGATGTTGACATTATTTGGAGATTCTATGACCACTCCCAGTTTGTAGTCATCAGCAGATTTGTGAGGCACAGACCTTTAGTTTTTACTTGTACTTCAGAGAAATAGATTCCAAATGGTAGAGGTCCCAGGACTGCTTTCTGTGGAACACCACTAGTTACAGATCTGCTGTTGGAGGTAGATTCCCTATTTTGACTATATGGGTTCTATCAGTGAGCCAGTTAGCAACCCATCTAACGATATAAGGGTTGATACCTAGCTGGGTGAGTTTGTCAATGATGCCTGAGTGGGGGATAGTGTCAAATGCCTTGGCTAAGTCTAGGTAGGCTGCACAGATTTTCCCTCATCCAGGGCTTTGGTGACTGTCTCAAAGAAGTCCACCAGGTTTAACAGGCATGATTTCCCTTTGACAAATCCAAACTGAGTACGGTCAAGTTTTTGAAGATTACCTTTATCTTTGTTGATAAGGTCCATGATGATTCACTCTATGGCCTTGCAGAAAAGGCTAGTCAGGCTAACAGGTCTATAGTTCCCAAAGTCAGTGGAAGCACCACCTCATGCATGGGAAGAACGGTGGCTGTTTTCCGTTCAGCTGGGATGAAGCTGGTGCTTAGACTATGATTAAAAGAATACCCAATGATGTTGCTAATTCTTGTTGGAGCCCATGTAGGACACAGTCTGGGATGTTATCAGGTCCCATAGATGCTGTGTGTTTGGTCTTAGAGAGGGAAATTACGACCTGCTTTTTAGAGATACAAGGTAAGGGACAGGTGGTAGGGATGTTATGGGGTATGTGTGACAGGGACTGGTGAGTGAAGTTTTCACAGAACCTGTTGGCCAACAGATTAGATATGTCCACAGGCTTAGTATATGTGGTATCATTAACTACCAGTTCAGCACAGATCCGGGCCTTTCCTTTTAGGTTATATGTAACTAAAAAATGCCTTATGGTTGTCCTTAATTGAGGAACCTAATTTGGATTTGTAGTTTGCTTTGGAGGACTTCACAAGAAGTCTTATTTGCTTGTTGAAGCTGAGGAGGGAGTGTTTACAGTTTATGGTTTACTCCCTCTTACTCTTAGACAGCAATATCGTCCTCTTATTGAAAAACCTGTTAGTGGCAGTTGTCCACCAGGCAGGTTTGCTCTTCCTCAAGGAGCTTGTTTTGGTCCTATCAGGTACAGCCAAGTCAATGCAGTTATTCAGGTGTTTATTTAAGGAATTGGTGTAGAACTTGGCATAGCTACCAGTTCCATCTGAGGGGGGAGGTGCAGTTAAGCTATTTATACCATCCCGTAAGAGGTTATAATCTGCTTTGGAGAAGGTTTTAGTTTTGTTGCTGCCAGTGTGGGGGTCAGGTGTGATACTTACTTCTAATGACACCGATTTGTGGTCAGATATCACCAGGGAAGACCTCACAGTAGGGGTGGTGCAGTGGTCCCCCCCATATTGATAGGAAGCAGATCCAGGATGTTGGCACCTGTTTTGGGGGTGTCAACCAACTGGTCCAGGGCATTGGAGTTAATGAAGATGATGAACCTTTGGGCAAGTGAGTTTAAGCACAAGTAATTTACCCAGTCAATGGATGGGTAGTTAAAGTCGTCCAAAACCATGTGGTTTGGATGTATCTTGATGGATTCAATTAGATCCAAATAGGCAGAGTCGGTATCCTGATTCATGGAGGAGGTCCTTTAGCTGGCAGTGACTTGAATAGGTATCCTACCAACAGTTAATTGCACCTGAAATATCTCCAGGGAATCATACAGTTTAACCAGTCTAAAGGTGTATTTATCTTTAATGAATATTGATACACTGCCTCCTATAGTTTTCACACCTTCAGTTTGTGGTCTGAATGTGTGGAAGGAGGTGTAACCAGGTATGACTGGAGTGCTCTCCACAGCCTTGAACCAGGTCTCTGTGACTGCATAAATGTCTGCATCTTCCAAGGTGATGACTGCTTCAAGTGAGTGTATCATACCTGACACCCCCTCAAGAGCAAAAAGGATGAAGCATTTCTCCAAAAGCAAACTACAGCCCCCTAAGCAATGCCATAAATAGTTGCAAAACCCCCGCTACTGCTGTCAACAATGACTACTATACAAAGGTATACAGAAATGGCCTGTATAAACAATAGAGTCACCTGAACCTAAATGGATCAAAACAAGGTACTCACAGAAAAACAAGCCAACCTGGTGGGCATCAAGCATAAATAGGTATACAAGTGAAAGAAAGTAATGTCTAAGTACAAGAGGGAACTGACTTAGCAGAGGAAGGACACCCATCACAGCTTGAACAAGCAAGTTAGCTATCTTGTAAAGTCCTCTAAAACCAAGTACAAAACTAAACTAGCATCCCTAGCTTAAGATAATCAACAAGCATTCTTTAGTTATGTCAGAAATCTAAAGGGGAAGGGACAGCTTTGTGCTGAATTGGTAGTGGATGGTACTACTCATACTGACCCTGAGGACACTGCCAACCTGCTAGCAGACAGATTTGGAACAAACTTCACCCCCCCCCCCTGTCCCCACCAGACATACTTCAAAGCATACCTGTTATCAGTTCTCTATCTAGTAACTCCAAACAGCAGTTCTTAACTGCACTCTCCATGGCCAAAAACACAGCCTCTATGGGACCAGATAAGATTCCAGGCTGCCTACTAAATGGTATGAAACAGGACCTAGCGGAACCAGTTGGGACTCTCTACATCCACAGTGTAAGTGCTGGCTTGGTCCCAGCTGAGTGGAACACAGCAAAATTAATTCCCTTGCAGAAAAGGGGTCTGTCAACAGACCCTTGGAACTATAGACCCATAAGCCTAACTGACCTTATCTGCAAGGCCATGGAGAGAATAATCATGGACCGTATCAGCAAAGACATAGGTGACCTTGGAACTCTTGACCCGACACAATTTGACTTCATTAGGTATAGATCATGCTTATTAAACCTGGTGGATTTCTTCAAGAATGTCAGCAAAGCCCTCAATGAAGGCAAAACTCTACATACAGCCTATCTTGACTTAGCCAAGGCTTTTGACACAATCCTCCAACTCAGGCATCATTTAGAATTTCACACAGCTGTGAATTATATAAAGGAAAAGTAAAAAATAAGCAATTTATTGCTGACCGAAAAAAGTTTTATAGAGAATTGGGAAACAAGGTAAAAGGAATTGAAGGACCACCAAAAAAAAAAAAAAAGAGGAAATAGATACATTTTGGTGAAGTATTTATGAAGTCCTGTGGAACATAACAAAGATGCTAAATGAACAGAAGAAGTAAAAGAAAGAATAAGAAGTTCAAGTGTACAGGATATGAAATGGGATGAAGTAACAGCCAGAGAGATTGAAACAAAGTTAAGAAAATCCTCTAATTGGAAAACCCCAGGCCCAGATGCAGTACCTAACATCTGGCTAAAATTATTAACATTTTTGCATGAAGATTTAATCATGAGTAAAAAACTATTTAGATGTGCATCCTGAACAAACACCAGCCTGGCTAACAACAGGATCTGCAAGCTACCCTAAAAATTATAGACTAATGATTTGCCTTCCTATGATGTATAAACTATACACTACAATTGATGCCAACAGAGTTTATAGTTATTTAGAAGAAAACTCAATTATGGCTATAGAACAAAAGGGTAATAAAAGAAAGTTATATGGAATTAAGTATCATTTGTTATATAAAGTCATAGTGAAGAACTGTAAAAAGTGGGTAGACTCTAAGTATGACATGGATAGACTACAAAAAGCATTTGACAGCATCCACCATTCATAGATAAAAGAAACAAAAAGATTCACTCAGCTCACCACCAAAGGCAGTACGCATGGAAAACAAAATAAATCTAGAAAGCAAACCTGCTGCTGTCACCCAAGCTGAAGTAAAATGGTTGAAATTGTTAAAATCAGTTCCTTTATTAACAAAATAAAATGTAATCCTGCTGCTGCTGTCTAGATAAGAACTTTCGGTTGTTGAACCTTTATCAAATCCTAAAGAAAAAAGTAGCTTCCTTTCATTGAAAAAGAGCTTCCTGCAGCTCATTCATTCAATCAACCAATAAAGTGTTGGTGTATGGACACAGCTCTCATTCAGAGTGCATGTTCTATTTACTTAGTGTTAGCTAAAAGCTTGGAGCTTTTAAAGTGAAATAACACGGGATTAATGCATATGCATAATTTCTTTAGAGCCCTTCCTTTCAAGATGGGTTTGAGCGGTACAGTTTCATTTAATCCAGGTTTCTGGTCCTCTCTAAGGTTCATAATCCATTTTGTTTCCTCAGTTTTGGTATAGTTGGCCAGATCTCCTCCTTGTATTGTTTCTACTAGCCTGCTATAACTTTAATATGACCATATAGAGCATTTGTATTTACTTGATTTCTAATGTCCTGACAGTGTCTCAGGATATTCTCCTTGAACATTCTATTTGTTTTCCCCACATAAAAGGCTGGGCAGTGTTGGCACTGAGCAATATAAATCACATTTTTGCTCCTGCAATTCGCAAACCCTTTGAACCTGCATTCCTTCTTAGATGTTGGATGTATAAATAAATTATCCGTTTTAATATGTTGACATGCTTTACAAAATCCACATTTATAGGTGCTTACTTTATTTGTGGGTGAATGTTCTGTGTCCAAGTTTCGATTTCGATGATTCCCATGACATAAGAGCCTTTTCAGATTTTTCCTATTCTTAAAGGAAAACTGTGTGTCTCCCCTACAATGCTCCTAAGGTTCTCATTTGAAGTCAAAACAGACTAGTTCTTTTGTATGGTCTCTAGTATGAATGCATTGTCACTGCTATTTGTAAGACACAATCTCATCTTGTTTTTCTTCTTATTCTTCTCATCTTCTTCCTTACTCAACCAATGGGAAAATATGGTCTTCCTTTGACAATTATTCGTAAGTCTGATGTTCTATTCATGCTTTTTATGACTTCATCTTTATTATATCCTCTTTCCATAAAGTTATCAATAAGCCTTTCCTTTTCTTTTTCAAAAGCTTCATTTTTAGTGCATAGTTTTGATATACGTTTCATTTGATTCTCCGCTATATTTTTAAAAATATGCTTTGGGTGCATACTGGTCCTATGGAGCATGTGATTGCATCATGTTTTCCTCCTGTGCTTAGACGTATCTATCCCATATACATGATCCAATGTCAGTTGGATATCAAGGAAATTGATAGTAGTATCAGAAAAATTAAATTAAAATTTTAAGAAAGATGTGGTGTTACCCAGGAAAGACTCAAAACTTCTGACAGAGTGTTCATCGCCTCCCATAAAATAAAGATGTCATCAACAAAACGTTTATATACAACTATGTTATTATTCCAGCTATTGAGAGTATCCAAGCACCATTCTTCCTCCCATTGTGCCAACACTATGTTGGCATAGCTGTTGACGCATGGGGTTCCCATGGCCACTCCAGATTTCTGCCAATAATATTCATTCCCATACCTGAAGATATTGCTAGACAGTATTTCATCTAGAAGACTACATATCAAGTTTATATTATCATTGGTCTTATATTTAAGTCCAAATTGTCTAACTACTTCTATTCCATATTCCTTTGGCATTGATGTAAACAGGCTATTCACATCTAGAGTTGCCATTATGATAGATTCATAAGTTTTCTTCATCGTTGTGCTTTCATAAAGACATTTTAAAAAATCTTCAGAATCTTTCACAACTGTTCTTGCATGTGGTAGTAATCTCTTCAGTTCTTCTTCCACATATATAGAAATGGGTTCAGTCACCCATCCTTCTATATTGACAATTGGCCTTAAGGGTAAAGCCATCAAATTCTTGTGTGGACCCTGGGTAATACATTGATGTTGGGTATCTTCGGGTGCTGTGTGTAAAAACAATCATACAACTTTTTCATGATAGTTCTATTCATTAGCTTTTCATAGATGCCATCATTCACATTCACTATTATTTTATTAACATCCTTCTTTGATATTCTTTGATAGATTGCTATATCACTTAGCATTTCCTTCATCTTGTTGTCATATCTTACTGAATCCATCACAATTACAGCTTCTCCTTTGTCTGCTGCTTTCACCACTGTGTCCCTCCTTCTTTGAAGTTCATTCAATGCTAGTCTTTCATGATAACTTAGATTATAGAAATGTTGTCCTTTTCCTTTCAATCAATAATGTTCTACCTCTTTTTCACAAAGCCGCATGAAAACATGTATAGTGGGATGGCTTAATGGAACAAAGGTGCTGGGTCTTTTAAGTATGATTTTATTTTCATGTTTTTGTGTCTCAGTATTGCCAAAAATATTCTTTAATGTCAGGTTCCTTCCAAAACATCTTATGTCTGCCATAAATTCACTCAAGGGTGATCGTAAGGAGGGTATAAAACTTAACCCTCTCCTTAAGATGTTCATTTCATTCCTACTCAGTTCATATCCAGATATATTTAATACCAGCGAATCTGCAGTTTCCGTCTTTATGCTTTTCTCTTTTTCCTCTCTCTGCTTATTGAGCGTGACTGTCTTGCACATCCTGAGACACTGTCAGGACATTAGAAATCAAGTAAATACGAATGCTCTATATGGTCATATTAAAGTTAATGGAGACCACACTTTTAAATTTATGGTTGTAAGCAGGCTAGTAGAAACAATACAAGGAGGGGATCTGGCCAACTATACTGAAACTGAGGAAACAAAATGGATTATGAACCTTAGAGCGCACCAGAAACCTGGATTAAATAAAACTGTACCTCTCAAACCCATCTCGAAAGGAAGGGCTCTAAAGAAATTATGCATATGCATTAATCCCGTGTTATTTCACTTTAAAAGCTCCAAGCTTTTAGCTAACACTAAGTAAATAGAACATGCACTCTGAATGAGAGCTGTGTCCATACACCAAAACTTTATTGGTTGATTGAATGAATGAGCTGCAGGAAGCTCTTTTTAAATGAAAGGAAGCTGCTTTTTTCTTTAGGATTTGATAAAGGTTCAACAACCAAAAGCGCTTATCCAGACAGCAGCAGCCGGATTACGTTTTATTTTGTTAATAAAGGAACTGATTTTAACAATTTCAACCATTTTGCTTCAGCTTGGGTGGCAGCAGCAGATTTGCTTTGTACATTCATAGATAAAAGAGTGCTTAAAAATGTATAAGATACACCGTGCACTGATAAACTACATCACAGTGACAAAGAAACAGTGGCAAACCAGTTTGCAGTTAAGCCATGATAAAGGACAAATTATTATTCCAGGGATTAAAATTCAAAGAAGATATATTCCAGGGTGAATCCTTGTCACCATTTCTATTCTGCCTTGCTCTTAACCAATTAAGCTGTTTACTTAACAGCTTAGGCCTTGGCTATAATTTGGCTCCTATAAAACAACAAAGTGTAAAGACTTCTCATTTTCTCTTTGTCGATGATTTAAAACTGCATAGATCATCAGATGGGGAACTGAAAGCACAACTGCAAGTTGTCAAAACTTTTTCAGATGATATAGGAATGTCATTTGTTCTTGATAGATGTGCAAAAGCAACCTTTAAAGCAGAAAAGCTGCATAAAAAACTTGAGCAAGAGGGAGTGTACAACTATTTGGGATTTGATGAAGGATCAACAATAAAATGAGCAAATGCAAATAAAACTCAATAAGAAATATTTTAGAAGAGTTAAATTAATCCTGAAAACAGCATTAACATCTGGGAACAAAGTTCAAACTATTAACCAGTATGCTCTTCCTGTCCTAACTTTCAGTTCTGGAGTGACTGACTGGCCCCAAAAGGTGTTATAGATTACATAGGAAAACAACAAGGATGCTTCATGCTCACCAAATGATTTATAAAAATAACTGCATACCAAGACTTATATACCCTGTTCTGAAGGAGGTATAGGCTTCCTTGAAATTGATTACATGTATAGGTCTGCAATCGTGGGACTGCACACATATCTGCTCACTTTGCAAGACCCGAATGTAGTGAAAGTTTTGAAACATGAGGAAAAAAAGGCTATGATTACTCCCCTTATTAGCCTAACAGAAGCAGATTTGCGCCATAACGGAAATAAAACCAGAAGTAGATAAAAGTCAGGCAGCAACTAAAGATGCCAATAAAGAAAATAAAGACTATAAGGTGAAGGATAAGATAAGAAGGCAAGAAATGTGGAAAATGCATAAATATAGTTGCAAGTATAGAAAACTTCTGGAAGAACCTCATGTTGATCAGGATCAATCACAGAAATAGTTAAGGAGAGGCGAATTCAAACCAAAGTGTTAAGAGTTAACATTGGCGGACCAATATAGTGGACTATGTACATATTGGTTTACAAAGTCCATTGAACATGTGGGAGAAACAAAAATGCAGGTTTTGTAAAACAGAATTGGAAACAGGTTTACACCTTGTTGCTGGTTGTGATATACTAATGGCGGAAGGACTGTATACTGAAAGGCATAATAATGTGGCAAAACTGTTGCACTGGGGATTGTGCAAACATTATATTGATGTAGCTGAAAAACACTGAAAACATGAGTCACAAAGCATCATAGAAAATTATGAATTCTGCATCACATGGGACCACCCATTACCAACAGTTTAAAAGATTATGCAAAAAAAAAAAAAACTGATATAGAGGTCCATGAAAAGAAGACAAAAGTAGCATTGATCATTGGAATTGCTACACCCAGTGACTACAGTGTCTTGCGTACAAAGAGACGCAAACTCATAAAATTTCAGGATCTGCAGGCACAAATGACAGCAATGTGGAAGAAAGATACCCAGACAGTTCCAACAGTAGTAGGAGCAATGGATCTTATAAAAAAATGTACAATCATATTTAGATATGTTACCGATATATGTAACTGTATGAATTGCAGAAGGAGTCATTTCTGGACAAATTGTGGGTGGTGCAAAGAGCACTTCTGGCTGACATCAAAGATTAAAACAATACTAATTTCATGAACTTTAATCATACTTTGACTTAGGATTGGGATCCATTCCTGTCATGGTATTAGAAACCCAAAAGATTTGGAGACATTTTAAAAAATGGTAATTAACACATGTGTCACAAGATGGGTAGCCAACTGGATCACTGACAGAACACATACAGTCAAAGTTGGGGATTCCACCTCTAACAGTAGACCTGTTACCACTGGTGTACCATGGATCTGTGCTGGGCCCCCTACTGTTTGTAATGTATTTCTCAGAAGTCCATGGGAAAACAGATGGCCTGTGGCTTACCATGTTTGCTGATGACTGCAAACCGGGTGCAATCATTGAGTCCCCCAGTGATGCTGACATATTACAAAAAGGCCTTACACAGACACATGATTGCTGCCAAAGCCACAGAGTCAAAATAAATGCAACATAATGCTTTATCATCCCTTTCAGCAAAGGAGAAGTCCCTGCACATTACAATATTAACAATACCCACTTAGCTGAAACACTTTGGTGAGAGATTTGGGAACCCAAATTGACAGCAAACTTAACTTTGATCACCATGTGATCACAGTGGTAAGGAATGCCTTCTGTGTTGCACATCTCATAATTAAGGGCATCACATCCTGAGCTAAGGATGTTATAACTCCCCTGTACTCATCCATCATCAGACCACTAATAGAGTACAATGCTCCCTTCTGTATGTACCTCACCATACATCTGCAGCAGCTGGAGATACCTCAGAGGTTTCAAGACACTTCAGGGCCTGAAACACATGACCTCCAAGGACAGACTGAAGGCCCTGACACTGTACTCTGTATATTATAGGCTGCTGAGAGGTGACTTGTGCCTGGACTACAGAGCAGTCTCAGACCCTTTCCCTAATGTAAATGCTGCACATCCACAAGTCCCATGGGACAAGATTCACTCACTGTAGGGATCTTAACTTAGCTTTTGACATTAACAGGACATGCTGGAGAGATAGATATGTCTCTCAGAGATTGTCAGTCCTCTGGAATAAACTCCTAATTCAAGTAAAACAGAGGTCTTTAATGATCCTATTTGAGCATAACTTAGACAAATGGATGGGAAACCATAAATTTAGCCTGAGTGTATCACCTATGTCCTTCTTGGATTAGGGCAGTCAGTGCTAATCATACACTTGCACTGCAAATATAGACCATACAAGTTGGTCAAAAAGAGAACAATAGGATAACCTGGCTAGGCTTATAGAGACCTTAGACCAATAGCCTAATAACCTCTTATGAACTTAAGGTGACATTTGCCTGGTCTTCTGGCCAGTGTCTGATCCTATTCTGGTGAAATGGTCACATATTCAATAAGCTGATACAGCTGATTGCATCAGCTTAGTCTGTTGAGTATATGGTGGTGCATCTAATTACATCACCATTGTTTGTTAATCATATGGTGGTACTTCAGCATTGTCTGTTGGGCATATGGTGATAGTGTTCCACATGCTGGTATAAAAGGCTCTCTGCAATTTCAATTAACAGCTCTCAAACACACACACACACACACACACACACACACACACACACACACACACACACACATACACCCATGCACAAATGATTGCAGTGAGAAGAGAACCCTTACCTAAGTACACAGACTACAGAACACAGTATTTTACACAAACACCTCACCATAAGTCTGACTTTGACATGTCTGCAGGTCAGCTTATACTGGATGACATCAATAGGTCATGTGGGTGACAAGAGGTTGGGAGGGTTGCATGAAATGGATATGTAGGATTGTGCAAGTATCAAAAGACTGTTAATAAAGATAAATAACTGTAGGAGAGCATGTCTACTTTGCTGAGTATAGACACACACACACACACACACACACACACACACACACACACACACACACACACACACACACACACACACACACACACACACACACACACACACACACACACAAACACACACACACTTGACTGCAGTGCGAACAGAACCCCAACCTAAGTGTACAGACTACAAAACACAGTACTCTATACAAGTGCCATGGCACAAGCCTAACTTTTGCATGTCTGCAGGTCAAACTATAGTGAATGACATCAGCAGTGCATGTTGGAAATAAGAAGGTGGGAGGCCTGCCTGAAATGAATCTAATGGCAGGTGCAAGTATCAAAAATAACTATCAATTTATGAGAGTGGGGCAGTACTACAGGGTATACACTTGTTCTTGTGGTTGGACACACACACATATGCACAGTTGACTGCAGTGAGAACAGAATCCCTACCAATCTAAGTATACAGACTTCAGAACTTATTACTTTATGGTAGCACCATGGAACAAGTCTAACTTTTATATGGCTGCAGGTTAATTTATTTTAGATGACATCAGCAGGCCATATGGTGGACAACAGGTTAGGAGGCTGGCATAGCCTGACTGTAGAGTGTGTCCTAGGTGTGTAGAAACCTAGCTGTCTAAAAACACAAGTACCCTTACTGAGCATAGTTGGATGTTTGAGTTTAGCAGAGCAAGGTTGTCAGCACCACTGACTGGCCCTGTCAGTGATGGAGCACACGACATTTTATATTGCACTTTGTAATGTGGTTGATATATGTGTGTAAAAAATTTGTATTGTTTGGGGGGACAACACATGCATGTATTGTGAATATATGCTGTATACTTAGAATGTGCCCTGAATTTGCAATGTTTCCATGTGTAGTTTTATGTCATACAAAGGAAATGGACAATAAACAACAATAAGAAAGCATCATAAATACAGTTCCATAGTGCAGTGAACAGCAAATATGTGCAATGTTTAACAAAGTGTACAAACATGCAAGTTATACCTGTTTGTGTGAAGCTAAGAAGTGCATTGCTAACATCAGTAAAAATAATACTATATGAAATAAAATGTCTTCAAACCAGAGACCATGTGTATGGCAGTCTTACTCTTACACCTGTTGCCACAAGAATGTTGAGGAAACAGTTGTCTGTGTTACATTTCATTGCTGTAAACTGTATGCCACAGCAGTAAAAGAAAGGTTGCATGCTCTGTTCTAGAACCCAGTATTAACTGTACTCCAGGCCAGGTTTGCACGATAGCCAAGGCCATTAATTGAATGTATCCTGTTACTATTTTTGGCTGCCTGCTTTGTAGGTAGTAGGCTGTGCTTCGCACAAGCCAGATAAACACAGCCATTACCCACTTCTGCTGTTTGCATTAGGAGGCACAACACGCAAAACATGCCATGCAAAACAAGAGGAATAAAAAAGAAAACCTTAGTAATGGACACATATAAGTGAAATGTGTCTGCTGTCACATGTTAAGGTATTTTTTGTACAAACCCACCAATGTTTACTTCATTACTGCAACAATTTAAAATATACAAGGATATGCCATAATATTATTCAAGAATACATTCTAGGTTCAGGACTTATCTTGCAAATGCAGCAGTTGAGACAATATTTCAGGCCTAGGATTTCCTTGTGTTTACTTCCATGGTATTGAAGTATGTATGAAAAAACATGTAGGCTGCATATATTCTTTATAGCTTGTTGAATATCTCCAACATACTGAAAATCATCTGCTTATGCTGTAATTAACACTTATGAAAAACATCTGCTACTTTACTGGGTATATGAACTCTGTTGGTGCCCATTATTGCATGATGCACACCTCTGTGCCACTGCATGTACCAACGCTGAAAAAAGGTGAACACTGGGGATCGTATTTCTTTTGTCCATGTCTGTCATATCACACAAACATGGAACTCAAAAAGTAGACGTAAGGTTGCAGACCCTGCAGTAGAACCCAAGATCATCTATACTCTAGCCCTAGATGTACACGTTACCACATGAATAGTTGTTTCACAAGCCCCGAGAAACCTGCCATTCATTGCTCTATTTCCCATGGCTGTGCTAAACATCACTTTGTACAAACAAGGATGAAAATTCAAAAGTAAATTTTAACTTAATGCAGAGAGATAATATACATTTTAACAAACAATAAAGAGGATGACACAGAACTTGTGAATTGTGCACTGCTTACATGGACTTTTACACTTCACAGACCTACACGTACACCTCTGTAAGTGTAACCTAACACAGACCCCTGATGTCATCATTCACTGTTGCCATGCATTCAACACAAACACTGTGGCAGTGCCAACATGAAGTGAACATCCCTACATGATTGCAAGTTTTCGGATTCAGCAATTCTAATGAGTTTTGACCTCATTTGCATTTTCACCATGCTGACATCCCTGAATCTACATGGTTGACTACTGTGTAGGCAGGGAAGCTGAAGGGGAGCCCAATGTTGTACAGTCAAGGGAGGGTATTACTGAGGTATATATCTTGCTTCAAGAGGTCTACACTTTTATTTGTCTACATTAGTTACGAGTACATTGTTCATTTTGCGGTGGGGTTACAAAGCTGCATTTATGTCATGGCAGTTAATAAGGAATTGTTGTTGTTGTTAATATAATTTTCTAGCATCCAGCATGTCTGATAATGTCATAATGTGTGTGGAGTTACACATTAGGGTGTGTTCTCCATAAATGTATGGATATTTACTTGCTCTTGTTTTTGTGTAGACTCCTTTGTGCAGCTGTATTTGGAAAATGTCGAATACATGGCCAACACGAGCATGGAATCTACACGGTTACTTTACAGCTTGTTGAATCACTCCACCATGTTGAGTTCCTTCATTAGCATACAATTCAGATACTTATGCTCTAATTTGTATGTCACAGAAGTTTCTGTGTTTGTACATCAGTGCCTGCAGCTATGTGGAGTTTACTGAATCCAAAACTTTTCACATCCATGTTTGGATAACACCATAACATGCACACTGTCAAAATGATCATGTAGGTTTTATTGAATCCGCTCTTGGAGAAATTAAAATGGGTTTAGTTGGACAGGAAAAGAAGAAAAATGCTTCACACCTAATCAAATGGTATATAAAAGTCAGTGTATACCAAGATTACATATATTCCTCATTCTGGAGGAGGTATGGGAATCCCTGAAACTGATTACATGTATAGATCAGCAATTGTAGGATTGTATACATGTCTGCTGACCTCATCAGATTCAAACATAGTGAAAGTTTTGAGACATGAAGAGAAGAAATATAAGATGACTTTCCTGCCTAAGTTAGCAGAAGCATATCAGTGTCACATGGGAATGGAAACCAAATCAGAAGTAGACAAAAATCAGGCAGCAATTGAAGGCGCCAAAAAAGAAAAATAAGAATATAAGGAGAAGGATCAGATGAGAAGGCAAAAAATATGGAAAGGCATAAATATAGTTGCAAGTACAGCAAACTCCTGGAACAACCTCATGTTAATCAAGATCTGATGCAGGAATGGTTAAGGAGAGGTGAATTTAAACCAAAAGATGAAAGGTTAATATTAACAGCCTAGGTTAGTGGACTATGCACACACTGGTTTGCAAAGTCCATTGACTATGTGCAAGAAACATGCAAATGCAGTTTCTATAAAACAGAACTGGAAACAGTTGCACATCTTGTTGTGGGTGTAACACCCTAATGGTAGAGGGTTGTATACTGAAAGGCATAATAACATGGGAAGACTGTTGTACTGGGACTGGGGATTGTGTAAACACTACAGTATTAGAGTAGTTGAGAAGCATTGGAAACATGAGCCACAAAACATCATAAAGAACATGAACTGTATATCACATGGGATCAACAATTATTAACAGTTCAAAAAATAGATGTGAGAAAACCAGATATAGTAGTCCATGAAAAGAAGACAAAAGTACCATTGATCATTGAAAATTGCTACACCCATTGTCTACAGTGTCTTACTTACAGAGAGACACAATGTCATAAAATATCAGCATTTGCAGTCAGAAATCAGGGCAATGTGAAAGAAGGATACCCAGATAATTCATACAGTTGTAGGAGTGATGGGTCTCATAAAAAAAAATACAGTCCTATTTAGATATGCAACTAATACATGTAACTCTGTATGATTTGTAGAAGGAGTAATTTCTGGGGGTCTGTGCTTAGTCATCGAATGGCACATTTGGCAAATGGCGATTCAACGAACAGAAATCAGTGAATGTGCCATTCAGCAAAAGGCCATATGATTGTACAAAATATCCTTGAATGATCATAGCTGGCCAACATACAGGAAACATCTCAAACTATGAACTATATGGTAACAGTGATAAGGAAATCTGCCCTTGCCCCACTGTAGTGTGATCTCGGAGTTGATATATATATATATATATAATTAGTGGGGAGCACAGGCCCCTACAGGAGGAGAATTCGGTGAACAACAGACAAGGCTGATAAAATATTAATTCAGTAATAGTAACAAACCTGTCAACTTGTTAGAGCAATACATATGGACAAAGCCACAATGGGGACAAAGACATCAGTAAAGGGACAAGTTGTAAATATTACCCTTACAAACTTAGAAACATGATAGAATAACAAGTATTGCATTATTATTAATTGATTTACTTAAGTAGCAGGTGTAGGTAACAGCTGGTTAGTGTACTGTTATCTATAAAATGTATAAAATATACTTGATACTCAAGTGACCGCATAGCACTATCTGCTAAATGCATTGGCGGTGTCCTATTTCAGTTCTGATGGTACTGGGTTCAAATACAGGTATATCTATCATTTCAAATACATGTATTTGTACATCAAGATTATAAATTATGGTATTTATGAATCTGTGTCATCAGCTGTTTATGCACTAAATGCAATAATGATGAAATGTTTGCTGCTAGATGGTACTGGTATCCAATAAAAGTTTATATAACCAATAGTACGTCTTTTTACCATTGCTGCACAATGCTGCACATCATGCACCATCGCACAAAGATATTATAAAGAAAAGAAATGGGGAGTCAGGAAAGCGGCGAAGGGGGAGCAAGTAGGGGGAAAAAAGTGAAAGGAAGGCAGGAATGTGCAGGAAGGGTGTAGGTAAGAACCATAGCAATCTGGTTTTTCAACAGTAACAACTGGGCACATGTTCAGATTCTTAGATGAATTTAGATTGTCACCTACAGAGAGAGGGAGAGAGGGGTAACAACAACATAATTTTGTTGTGTAGGCAATTGGACCAAATTAAGGGTGTCAAGTAGACATGTGTGTGAAATGGAGAGCTATGCATGGGACTGTATGTTTTAGGGGACAGGTGCCCTTTATTTTTTTATTAAAGAGAGAGTGGAATGCTGGGGAAGGGACATAGGCAAGTCTGTGGTAGGCAAGTTGAGAAGGTGAGGAAAAACTTGTTGACAGACAAGACATACAAGACAAGAGACAGGGTTGGTGAAGGACACAAGAAGGGAGTGAACACTATAGTTGGGATGAAGGTGTGAAGATTGCAAACTTATGGACATCATGTTTGGTGACAGAGAATCAAGTCTTCACCCACTGGACTGTCATCACTGTCACCTCACTGCACTGACAGCCACAGTGTCTGATGTCTGCATGTCCTCTTGCTATTCAGGATGATAATGGAGAGCAGCGTCTCCACTCCGTGTAGGTGTGCACCAGTTGTGCGGTGCACAATCCTACCCACCAGACCTGGCAGTTCAGCTCAAATGACAGAATCATCCCCTGTGCCTTGGCTCCCTGAGGGAACCACAGGCCTATCCTCTGGGTCAGAACTACCTGAGGGTCCAGGTAGAGCAGGGGCAGCAGAGGAGGTGCAACCAGGCTGCAGCCCAGAAGTGCTGGGCCTTTGTGCTATAGGCAGTGGAGCGAGTGTAAGGGGATCATAGGGAACCAGCCTACCCTGCCGTGCTGTAGTAATATAAATAAAATTAAAATTTAATAATGAAATAAAACATAACACAACCTAATGGAAATAATAATATAAAATAAAATTTATACCTACAATAAATTATCATAAAAATAATAAATAATATAATTACAAATGCAATGATAAATAATAAAACATTAAAATGTATTTAACAGCAAAATGATATAAAATTATACAAAATAACCGAAACATAAGAAGTAATAAAATAATTATGATTAAAATATGATTATATACATATAATAATAATAATAATAATAATATAAATAATAAAAAATTAAGAAATACATAAAAAACAAAGAGAAGTGGTAGGGTGAGAGAAAAAAAGAGCTTCAGTAACTACACAGATAATATACAAAGCTTTCCACAAATAATTTACTATATGCTAACACATTTTACTTTTAACACTACCAAATGCTAAGAAATGTCTTTATTACTTTGAATACTACCCTGTTACTAACATATACACACTATAGTACAGATCATATAGCATCCAGCAATCATTCATGGTTGCATATATTACACATATAAATGTTCCATGTACACTGATTACATTTGACAGTAGGCCATCCAAGCCACAGGTATAAAGGTTTGCGCTTCAAATGCTATCATGATGAATATGTAATACTACTATATTTTTACTGATGACAACCTAAAACAGTATTGTAAACAGGTGAGTTTAAACTTGGGGAGTAAGCAGTGACTACTGTAATACTGTACTTTTCCTTTGGAATACAGCATAATGCAAGCACACTTTCCATTTATAATTTATAGATACAGGTTCACTGTTGGGTGGCCTCGGTGGTGCAGCAGTTAGCATTGCCACCTCACAACAAGAGGTTCTCCGGTTCGATCCTTGGCTGGGGCACTTACTGTGCAGAGTCTGCTTGTCCTCCCTGTGGTTGTGTGGGTTTCCTCTGGGTGCTCTGGCTTCCTCCCACATCCCAAAGACATGCAGTAGGTGGATTGGACACTCCAAATTGGCCCTAGGCATGAGTGCATGTGTGTGTGTGTGTGTGTGTGTGTGTGTGTGTGTGTGTGTGTGTGTGTGTGTGTGTGTGTGTGTGCCTTCTGTGGAAGGTTGGGCACCGGGCTGGCAACTCGACACTGTTAAACTCCACTGCCAATCATGAGCAGACAGGTGATCTGCTGTGGTGACCCCTAACCAGGAAAAGCCAAAAGAAGAAGAAGATACAGGTTCACTGTTATAATAACAGTCTGCAGAATGCTATTGTTATTGCTGGTTTATAGGTTTTACTTTACATTGCAATACTGATGTGAACTTAAATAAGTACTGTATACTTGGAAGTGTGTTTTTCTAAATGGCAACCCATCTACTCCGTAATATTGGACTGTTGTTTTATCTTGCCTACTAATGCATGCATACTTTTGCTTTACAATGGACAAATGCATACTCAATGTGAAAAAAATGTTTACTACAATAAGCTGTATTTACTCTTAATGTTAAACTAACTGTACCGTTTGGAAGCATTCATACCACTTGCATCTCGCATGCTTCTCAATCTTTCTTCATAAGTTCGCTCATTCAGTAATCGATCTGCATTAGCTGTGGAAAAAACAGAACACAACATAATACCATTAAGAACACCAATCCTGTACAAATGCAGCTACTACCTCTTACAAGCAATGCTTGTAAGTGATACTTACACATCTGTGGAATGCCATTAGTCCTACATTCCTCGATCCAATGCTCAAGGGTATCCCTGTTCTTCATCCTGATGTTTCAGTAGAGATTCCTATACTGTTCATCAGTGTGGGAAATACTGGTAACACTGGACAAATTCTGGAGCAAACTAAAACTTTTTCATGCATCTGATTTATAATCAGATCCATGAGAGTGCTTCATTCACTAGTTGTCCAACAAAGACTTTGGACTCCTGCACACTCCACCTTTGAGACCAAAATCTCAAAACCTCTCCCCGAATACCAGCCTTGTCTAATACAGATAAAAAACACTCTACAATGACTTTTACCACCAATTCCAGTTATGACAGATACTGATAACACACACTGTTGGATTTTGCAACATTTGAAAAAGGTGCACACTGCTTAGATTGCGCAAACGCAGACAATGTGTTTGCGTGATGGGAAACAATAAAGAGAAGTTAATCAGTAGAGATATTATCATATAAGTACATAGCTGACAATATTAGGGTGTCATCCATCATGAAAATAATTATGATATACGAAATACTACTGCCCTAGAAAACAAAAATGGAGAAAAACTAAGGGTAATACTGCTGAATGCCAGAAGTCTAAACCTCAAGATGCACGCCCTCGAAGCCCTCCTCAGTATGGAGAACATCGATGTCTGTGCTGTGACTGAAACCTGGTTCAAGGCTCCTGAGAGCACCCCAGCACTATCAGGTTATACCTCATATCATGCGTTCCAGCCCCAAAATCCGGACCGAACCACAAAAGGAGGGGGGAGTATCCATATTCATAAAGGATACCCACACCTCCAGGTTAGTGGCAACGCACGAAGCATCAGAGACCATCCAGGTGCAATTAACCATAGGTAAAACTGCCCTACAGTTTGTAACATGCTACAGACCACCTTCTCAAACTCAGGAAACCCACACAGCCTTCCTGAAGACACTGGAGAGTATGAATGTCTCTCCAAACACCATCATATTGGGTGACTTCAACTACCTAAACATAGACTGGGAACATTACTCAAGCCCCAACACCCTAGCCCAAAGGTTCCTTGAGTTCATAAACTCAAATGCTATGGAACAACTAGTCACCATTCCCACAAGAGGAGAAAATATACTAGACCTGATCATCACAAACATGGGGACAAAATGCTCCACACGGAAGTATATCCCTCATTGGTGAGATCAGACCATAAATTAATCTCACTGGAGATCCACATCCTGCCCCCACCCCCAGCAAAAAAGACCACAGTGAAGAACTTCTCAAAAGCAAACTTCACACTTCTTAAGACTGGAGTGGTATCCTTCAAGGCCCCTGAGCTAGTGGAAACCACAACCCACGCTGCTGAAACCCTTACAAATGCCTTCTATGAGCACCTCCAGGAATGTATGGATCAAGCAATCCCTAATAAAATCAAGACCCTTTCCACCAAAGGCAGGCGCCCAGTCTGGTGGACCCCAGCCATAAACAAACTCTACAACAAGAGGAGAAAGCTACTACATGACTGAGCAAAATCCCTAAAAGGGAAGGCATCTCTGATTAATACTAGCAAAAAACTACGATCACTCATAAAATCATCCAAGGCCAACTTTGAGAGAAAAATCGCTAATGACACAAAAGACAATCATAAAGCCTTCTTTAGCTATGTTAGAAACCTGGGTGGAAACTCCCAGATATGCTCAGAATTAGTCCAAAATGATAAAAATCACTGAACCCACAGACATTGCCAACATACTGGCAGACAGGTTCAGTGCAAATTTCTCCCTCCCCCCCAAAAGGAGAAATATCTATCCCACCAGAGTCTAGCCTCCCAAACATCTCAGATGCCCAGGTGGGAGCTGCTCTTTCTAAAGCAAAAAACACAGCATCAATGGGACCGCCGGTGTCCCCGGCTGTGTGCTACACGAACTCAATGAGGAACTAAACCCACACATAAGGCTGCTGTTTAATCTTAGCCTTACTACAGGATACGTACCCAAAGAATGGCGTATGGCAACTGTGGTCCCACTCCACAAAGGCGGTGCTTCTACAGACCCTGGAAATTGCCACCCCATAAGCTTGACGAGCCTTGTCTGCAAAGCTATGGAGAGGATCATAATGGAACTCATAAATAAAGACATTGGGGACCTACAGACACTGGATCCTACCCAATTTGGCTTTGTCAAGGGCAGATCCTGCCTCTTGAACTTGGTCGACTTTTTCAAAACAGTCACTAAGGCCATTGATGAGGGTAAGGCAGTTCACACAGCCTACCTTGACCTAGCAAAGACACAATACCCCACTTGGGCATCATAGAAAAGCTCACCAGCTTAGATGTAAACCCATATGTCACAAGATGGGTTGCAAACTGGCTCAAGGACAGAACACACAGGGTTAGAGTTGCTGGTGCCATGTCAGACTCTAAGCCGGTCACGAGCAGTGTCCCACAGGGCTCAGTCCTGGGCCCCTCTTGTTCGGCATTTATTTTTCTGAAGTGCAGGCAAACATAGGGGATTGTGGCTGACAAAATTTGCAGATGACTGCAAACTGGGCACCATAATTGACACTCCATCAGACACAGACATCCTCCAGAGAGGTCTCATAGAAATGGATAACTGGTGCCAGAGCCATGACCTTAAGCTAAATGCCAAAAAATGTATAGTCATACCCTTTGGGAAAAACAAGGTAACCCCTAATTACCACATAGGTGGTAATCCATTAAACATGGAAGAAGTTATCAGGGACCTGGGGACCCAAGATGACAGTAACCTCTCTTTTGACACTCACATTGCCAAAGTGGTTAGGAAGACCTTCTACATTGCCCACCTGATCATGAAGGGATTCACATCCAGATCAGGAGAGGTCATTGTACCCCTGTACTCTTCACTTATCAGACCAATGATTGAGTACAACGCCCCATTCGGAATGTACCTTACCCGACACCTGCAGCAGTTGGAAAGACCCCAAAGTTCCTCACCAAAAGGATAAAGGGGCTCAAACATATGTCATACGATGCCCGACTGAAGAAACTCCAGCTCTATTCAGACGCATACCGTCTGCTCAGAGGTGATCTGTGCCTGACATACAAGGCCACGTCCAACCCGGAATTAATGGACATGCTCCACCTCAAAAAATCCAAATCCACCAGAGCCACGAGAGCAAGAGACTTAAACCTCAACACGGATATAAATAGGACGTGCTGGAGGGACAGATTCATCACCCAGAGACTCCCTACACTATGGAACAGAATCCCAGTCCATGTGAGGCAGAGCCCCTCACTGACTCTGTTCAAGAGAAATCTTGACGAGTGGATGGAAGATCGTAGGTTTACCCCGGGAATCATCTCTGTATCACTGCTGGACAGAGGCACAGCAAACTAATGGGTATAGTATTCTCATCCTAAGGGGTGGTGAAAGCCACACACACTCTGGCTAGGCTTATAAATGCCCTAGGGCAGATAGCCTAGTATGAACCTATGAACCTATGAACCTATGAACTAGGTCAACTGCTCTAATTGACGGTGACTATTATGTGAAGTGGGACACCATTGAAAAAAGACAGATGTCTGCTGCATTCGAACTCTGGTCCTTATCCTTGGTAGTCCTACACTCACAGGTGTTGCCAGTTGAAGGATGAAAAAATGCATGTGTATGTTTAATTTCATTTCTGTCTAATGCAAGGTCACATTATTAAAATACAATTTGCAATCCTTGTATCAGAACCCAGGGCCATGTGAGCTTCAGGCCAACACTTGAACATCTGCAATCACAGGTGTAGTTACATGAAAATCTTCTACATTAACATTTATCCTGAGGTGCTTAGTGTTACACACAGCACAACTGCTCTTAGCGGGTTTGCAATATGTAGACTGACATTAAGAAAATGCATCTCAGGTCTATTTTTAGATGCCTGGGTCCCGTCTGCTGCATGGGTGGTCCGATTCTGCAGTTTTTGTACTGTCGCCGTGTGCACAAACCAGCTGGGCATAGCTGAAGCTGTTTGTGTTGCATGCAGCAACATGCAAACAGTGGCTCCAAATATTGAGATAAAAGGAAGTGATAGCAGGTAGAAAATAAAATCAACATATTACATACAAAGTAGACTATCTTACTACACAGGAAATATCCCTACATAGGTCTAGAATCCAATTTACCATCCAATGCACATACAAAACACAGGATGGGTACCTTAACCCTGTGTTCCAAACATGCACCTTTGTTGCAAGCATCAACCATCATCTCCAGCACACAATCAAATGGAAAATAATGTACAGTCATAATAAAATATTACATTACCTGTACACATAGTGAAATGTTTCACTTTTAAAATACTGCACTTACTGATTACACATCCCATTATTTTTGCTTGCAAATATACAGTACTGTTTTACATGTCTGTGCTCCTTGGTCATTTACTAGTTATCTGTCCATTACTCTGGGACATACAGTGTGTACACCATTCAATATTATTGCATTTACAATGTCAAAGATATTAACTGGGAATAATATGATATGTGGCTGCCAACTAAGGAAAGACAACCAGGTTGGATGTCACAAACAAGCACTGACTGTTCTTTTGCTGGTGGGGGAGCAAAGGTGTGTGTCTGCTATGGCACTAATAAGACTGTGTTGGTCTGGATACTCTGCATGACTGGTATCCTGCCTGTTGTCTGATTTAGTTATGGCTGAGAACTCTTATCTCTAAAGCTTCCCTAGTACAAAGGTATAGTAATGTTGGATGATAGTTTTAGGCTCCTACATGTTGAGTCAGTTTACTATGGCTTGTCTCATAGCCAAGGCAAGGACTTACTGAGCATGGCTATGTCTACCTGGAGCCACAACTGCTGCTGGTTTCTCCTCTGAATTATCATTGCCCCGTAGCTGTGGTGACCTTGGCATTGTCAGTAGGATGTGTTCCCCATCCCCTTGATGATCCTGCTGTAGCTGTTTTCACTATATTAATTTGGGTAGCATAGTACATACTATGAGCACTGAGGGACACGGCAGTGGATTGTAATGGTGCTCATATCCAGAGGTGCATAGACACTGGCACTTTGCGTGCAGTAGCTGAAAAACATGCGCTGTGGCATTACTGGTTGGATTGTGTGTTTCATTAAGGCATTCCTCTTTGTGTGTGTGTGTGCGAGCGCATGTGTGTGCACTTGTGTGTGTGTGTGTGTGTGCATGCGCATGTGTGTGTGCGTGAGTGCGCGCGTGTGTGTGTGATTGTGCATGTGTGTGTGTGTGTGTGTGTGTGTGTGTGTGTGTGTGTGTGTGTGTGTGTGTGTGTGTGTGTGTGTGTGTGTACATTTCCATTGGCTAGCATGCATCTATGGGTCTTTATCAGATTATCACATTTTTAAAAGTTTGAACATCATATGGTCGACACCATATGATCGAACTTTTAAAAGTTCGAACATTTCAACGGAGATCTCTGTACAGTGCAGAATGGGAAGATTTCCCTTTCCTTCACTGTAGTGCGATCTCGGAGTTGGTATATTTAAAGAGTTGGGTGGTTGGGCGCAGCCCCCCATGTAAGAGGTGCAGGGGCGTTGCCCCCCCCCCTGCTTACAATGTTCAGGTAGGTTTTTTTCTGTTGTTTATTTTTTTATTCGATTTTCGAACTTTTAAAAGTTCGATCATATGGTGTCAACCATATGATGTTTCAACTTTTAAAAGTTCGATCATCTAATATAGACCATGCATCTACACCTAAGTGAGTCTTGGAGATATCCCTCATAGCACACATCTGGTGCAGTTGGGAGATGTGGCACATGTGAAAGTCATGCTAACTGCAGGAGTTGCAAGCACACATATTCCAGATGATTCCCATGCCATTATACATGACTTGACAGTTGTTCGATTGGTAGAACTTATGGTTAATGTAGACCCTACCATATTCCCCACTTGTTGTTCTCATATGTACATGACTGAGATGTAGGCAAACATTACTGCAGTGTAGTCTGAAGTATGTTAGAATTATAGCATTCTTGTGACCCTCTCCTCAGATTTTATGTTAAAATATATGTGCTTTCTGCCATGTTGTAGCATAGCCTGCGGGAATGTTTGGAATACCCTGGATGCTGATGCATATGACACACCAAGCATGTTCCCTGGTAGACTGTTAAAGCTACCTGGGGCTAAAATACTAAGTTCAACACATATCTTAATTTCCACTGGGATGGGTTCCCTGCATTTGGCTCTGTATCTGACTCAAGGCTACCAGAGGTCCCACAGTTCCTCTAATATGTTGTCAGCCTGCTAAATCTTCACTCTCTCTGTCTATTGCTATTGGCAGCAGCAGCAGCATTGGCTTCAGCCTGTAGCACAAACAAGTGTATTTAAAAAGTAGCTGCTACTAATAATCTGTCTCTACTTATGTTGTGTCTGTACTCCACTGTTTTCTCACTCCACATATAAGAAAGGGCATGGAGTATAGATTGATATCTTATATCTTATTTGGTAGCGCTACGGGATTGGATGATTAGCATGCAATTCTGCAGTGTATGCAGCAGTTAGCATTTCTGAAGCACAGACTAGGTCAGATGCAATCAATTACTAATGTACACCATTATAAAAAGGCAAACATGTAGCTAGGGAAACCAATGTGGATGCGAGTTATTTCAGAAGTCAAACTCAGTTACACCTTTGTTTTGGAGCAGTATATTTTGACAGAGGGGTATTGTACTCCAGCAGGTATGTATCCATCTTGTTACTTAAATAATGCATGTGCTGAAATGTACTTAGGAATAATGTGAAGTAAATCTGAATGCATTTGAGAGAACTGTACTCATGACATGGCCTTATTTTGCAGCCATTTGAGAGGTACAGACAGGGTTGCCAGACGTCCCTATTTGGGCGGGACTGTCCCGAGATCAGCAGCCTGATCCCGAGTCCTGCACTGCCAGTTTAAATACCATGCAGCCTCCGCTTTGTTTTTTTTTTTTTTTTTTTGATTGGCCCATATACCGGCATATGGGCCAATCAAAAATCAGTAAACACAGAGCTTATTGTGTTTAATGCGGAACTTCCGCATTAAACACAAAAGCTCTGTGTTTAGCTGATGTTCCGCATTAAAGACATGGAAGACCTTTTTTTTTTTTTTTTTTTTTTTAGTCTTCACTTTGTCCCTACCTGGCCAGTCAGAAATCTGGCAACCCTGGGTACAGAGGATGCAGAGTAGGCCGAAGGTATAATACTGTGTAATAACTATGTACACACTTCATGGAAAGGTCCTTTGATAGCAATTTTAACAATTCACTGCTGTTTGGTTAGCACAATTGTCCTTTCATCTGTTATTTTGTTTGGAGAGTGGAAGATGAGTTCCTCATATGTCACAAACTCGAATGGATTGTTGTAATTCCTTGGCAAACATTGCCACACAAAATAGCTCCCAACAATCCATTAGCCAATATGTTGTGGATATGGGTGCCACTCCTGCATCTCAGGAAGAGCTTCCAGGTATGCTTTGTTAGATCATCAGTAGAATACTGTTGCATTCATAATGTAATAGTGTGTATATATATATATATATATATATATATATATATATATATATGTATAATGTGTGTGTCAAGTTGTTTTTTGTGGGGTTGTTTAAGATAGCTGCAGTTTTAAGCTCATTTTGAGGTTGTGAGCCACATTCTTGTTAACATTGCAGTCACTGTGGAAACAGATGATTAAAACTATTACCACCTATTACACTATTACATGCGGTGTTGTTGCCATTATTACACTATTAAATGTGCTATTGTTGCCATTATCTTTTCCTTTACTATTTTCAGGACCGTCAAGAATTCGCAGATATAGGCCTCATGCAGTTGGTAAGCAGAATACATTTATGCCAGTACCGTAGATATATTCCAACATTTCTGCTAAAGTGTCTTCCCAGGCCTGCTGCATGGATTGCTGTACTCTCTGCATACTTGTCAACTTTACAGATATTTTCTGAATGTTCAGATGTTTGACTCATCCTTCTGGCCCATATTTAAGATCATAGTGATTGACTTGCAAATTATTAAAAAGTCATTAATGACTGGAGACATGAAACGATGACAGACATCTCACATTCAGGCTGCATACCCTTCAGAAATGTAATTACGAAGCTATACCTGTTATTCTATCAACTTTCTAGGTTTGTAAGGGCAATATGTCACAATGGTCCCCATTCTTGGCCCTTTGCCCACCCATTATTTATGGCTTTGTCCACATTTCTTGCTCTAAGAGGTTGAGAAGTATAAATGTCTGTAATAGTGACAGCAGTGTAAATTGCTTAACATATATTGCAGCATAGTAGTGCAGGTATTGATGTATTCCTGGTTTCTTTCATTTTATCACAGGTGAATATGGAAGTGGTTCTGTGTCTCATTAGACGCCAGTGTCTCATTAGACGCTGCTGATGATGATGGCGGCCAAAGTGAGGAACTGGTGGGAGTTGTAGAGGCTGAATCTGACATAGAGGTTGACATCCAGCAACCCTCCTCATTATCACCAGACACAGTCAGTATGCCTACGCATACCCAGTCCACTGAGGCAGTAGATATTGGACAGTTAGAGGTCAAGGACATTGACTAGGGAAGTGTGACTACTGCAGCTTTAGTGACGGTTGACACTGGCCATAGCTAAATTGTTTGTGAGGTACCCCGCAGGTGGCTTGATAATGGTGCTTGAAGGTGGCCTGCTGTCCCTCCCCTACCTGTTGCACATGTCTCTTCACGTCTCACTTGACATATGTTTAGGGCCATCATGGAGGCACATGTACATTCAGAAAGGAACTCCAGAAGAATACTCAGGATTATAGATGCAGCATATTCTGACATCCGTGATTGCCTCCACTGTGTTGTCGATTCCTTGGACTGTTTGAATGATATGTTGGAACATGACATGTCTGCAAGAGACTGCAGCGTATCTGTTATGGAATGCACATTGTCTGTAATGGAACGTCTGCTGCGAGGGGAGTGTCAGTCTCATTGTTGTAGGTCAGCAACTACATATTCGGAGAGCTAACATGGCCATGCCCGATCACACTCCCCAAAGTGGCAGTACAGCAGGGAGTGTGCTGTCCACACCCAGATGTAGCAGGCCATGGGGTCGTGGCAACTACTACCATGCAAAAATAATATTACTATTATTAAACTTTCTGTGCACAGAAGTAGAAATTTTACCACAATCCAATCACCTCAAATCTAAGTCGCGTTGTACCACATTACTGCATTTAGATTAAGCTATTGTTACTGCACTGTGTTTCTGTCCTCTGCTTTTACAGTTGTGTTTTGTGTAACCTGATGCTGATGCGTACATACAGAAAAGAAATTGTACTTTAATCTTAACACTTAGCTACCAAATATTTGAACCTTTGCTATTATTGCCTAGTAAATGCATATATTTATCAGTCCTATGTAAAGTCTGATTTGCATGTCAGAGTTCCAATGTATTACATGCTGCTCATTTTTGTCTTTTTATTTATCGTTTCTCTACCAGCTGGTATAAGGTACTTTCTCCACTCTCTTAACTCCTGGAAGTGCTCATTTTTGGACTCCTAAGACACCCCCCCCATATCTCCTACCCTATCTCCATCCTTCTTATCACTAGACCTCTCCCCTTAGCAATTATCTCTCTTTCTTTTCTCCTCCTCCTCTTGCTCCGCTCATCTCTAATCCTCCACCTCCACACTATCTTCTAGTTTCCTTTTACGCCTATTTATTTCACCTCCTTCATTCTCCATCTTCTAATTTCTTCCCTTACCTGGCCTAGCTACACATTGTACCTGCTAACTGTCCTAGTATCTACCTGTTATTGACAACCTCTTCCCATTTGTTTTCTTCTTGTTTTTTCTTTCTTCATAAAACACTACTCTACTAATTAACACATAACTACTAGCTCTTATACTGACCAACTCTGACAAACTACATCAGTCCTAACACTCACTCAATACCATGTCTCCAACACTTAAACCTTTTCATATATACATCCTTCTCTCTACCACTGTTTTAGCCTCTCTTTCTTTGTCTTACTATATCACCTTCTTTGAAAACAACTCATTAAAGGAACAAAATCATCATCTCCAGCAAACACTACCATCCTCTTTTCTCACTACCCTTAATCACAGTAACATAACCTGCTCTGCTAATTATCTTCTACCAAAATACCACAGAATAACTCATATGACATTCTGTGTTAACAAAAAGAATTGCAATAACTTGCTTAAAATCCTTAAATTCCTATCCTATTCCAATCATTACCTCCTCCTACATGGAGATATTCACCCAAACCCTGGTCCCTCTACCAAGGCTAAACTAAACACAAATAGACATCCTCCACCTATACCTTCACCATGTACTAAAACAACTAACTCCCTTCTTATAGCTCACCTTAATATCAGAAGCATTAATAACAAGACATCCTCCACCTTTACCTTCACCATGTACTAAAACAACTAACTCCCTTCTTATAGCTCACCTTAATATCAGAAGCATTAATAACAAGACATCCTCCACCTTTACCTTCACCATGTACTAAAACAACTAACTCCCTTCTTATAGCTCACCTTAATATCAGAAGCATTAATAACAAAGTTCATGACCTCCATGCACTATTGGACTTGCATTCATTTGACATTTTATGTCTTACAGAAACATGGTTAAAACCCTCTACTCAGGACCAGGAAATAACCCCTCCTGGCTACAACATACTCAGATAAAACTAAGAAAGGTGGTGGGGTAGCCATCATCTATAAATCTAATCTCCAACTTACCCTCCATAATGAACTTTCATTAATAGACCCTAAAGCTGAATCATTATCAACCAAACTCCAGATTAACAACAACAAATCAATCTACTTAATTTGTATGTATCTTCCCCCTGATAAAAATACTCAGACTCTAGAAAACTTACTTAGTTCACTTTCCAACCAACAACCCCAAGAAACCATAATACTTGGTGACTTTAACATTGACTGGATAACCTGTTCAAACCAGCACCCAACTAACCATATTAATCTCTATGGGTTCTCTCAATTAATAACAACTCCTACTAGAATCCATAAACAAAATAGAAAAGAAACAACTCTTGACTGGATCCTTATTAATAACCACCCCAGCAGTTACACCCCAGGAACCCTTCCTGATAATATCAGTGATCATATGCTTACATATGTGATAAGACAAAAAGTGAATATTCCACACACTCATAAACTAAGAAAATCCCGCTCAAAAAAGTTCTTCAACCCAGATAACTTCCTTACTGAATTGCAGGCATGCGATTGGTCACCACTAACTCACCTTGAACTTAATAAAGCAGTGACCTACTTTAATACAACCTTTCTTCAAATCCTTGATCATCATGCCCCTTTTCACTCTACTAGAATAAGATCCAAATCTGCTCCATGGCTATCTAAGCAAACAAAAGAAAAAATGAGCCTTAGAAATCAAATCTGGGCCAAATGGAGAGGTAGTAAATGTGCATCTGACCACCTCCTCTTCAAACAATTAAGAAATGCCACCAAGAAAGATACTGTTAGAGACAAAAAGGAATATTATCTTCACCTTCAACAAAGCAGTCAATAAACCCTCAAAATTCTGGTCAAGTGTTAATAAACTTCTTAAACCTGGACATTCACCTACTCCTACCCCTTCAGGCTTTCATCTCAACAATGCTACACAGATCCCTGAAGCCTTTAATAAGTATTTTACAGAAGCCATTCAATCGCTAGCTAACTCATTACCCACATCTACTGCTTCCTTACCAAATACCTCTCTACCCTCATCCAAGACGTTTCAGATTCAACCCGTTGCTACATCTCTTATTTATAAGCTTCTTAAAAAACTCAAACCTTGCACCCCATCTGCTGACCAACTCCCATCCGAATACCTACAAATAGCTGCCAAAGCTATCAATTATCCAGTATCCATACTGATTAATAGGACTATCACTGAAGGAACAATCCCCACCTTATGGAAAATATCTCATATAATTCCCCTACACAAAGGAGGCTCATCAACTGAACTCTCAAATTTTCACCCTATTGCCTTACTTTCCCCATTAGCCAAGATTATGGAAAGATGTGTTCATAAACAAATTCTTAACTACCTTCTTCAAAACAAACTTCTAGCCGACTGTCAACATGGATTCAGACCATTCCACAGCACTACAACTGCCCTCCTTTCCTTCTCTGACTCCATAAATAATAATAGAAACAAAAATCGTTTCTCCTCAGCACTATTCATAGATCTTTCAAAAGCCTTTGATATGGTTAACCACAATATACTTCTTGACAAACTAAACCTTTATTCTCTCAGCCCACGTACAGTGGTTTAAGAGCTATCTCCATAACAGGCAACAAGCAGTCCTATGGGAGAACAACCTATCTTCCTTACTCCCAGTAAATATTGGTGTTCCACAAGGATCAATCCTTGGCCCCTTCTTTTTCATTATTTATCAATGACTTACATCTCAATATACCACAAGCCACCTGCATTCAATATGCTGATGACTCAACTTTAATCTGCACTGCTAAAATATTCCCTCCCTCCAGTCCCTCACCCAAACAGTCTTCTTAACTGTCGAAAATTGGTTTATGCAACACTGCCTCCTCCTTAACCCCAAAAAAACTAAGCTTCTTCTCTTTACTCCCACTCATAAATCTCCCACACCTCTCTTTACTATCTCCTCGAATAATGCAATCAGTATTAACCCTGATAAGACCACTCGATTACTAGGTGTAACTATTGATAACAGTCTCAATTATGATGAACACATCAACACCACTATTAAAGCTGTCAACAAAAAAATTGGGACTCTCTACAGAATTAAACCCTTTCTTACCCCAGTAGCTAGAAAAACCATTGCTCAGACACACCTGATCTCCACCCTCTTCTATGCCTCACCTATCTATACTAACTTATCCAAAAATAACATTACCAAACTCTCTATCTGCTACAATAGCATAGCCAGATTCATTACTGCTACTCCCCTAAGAACACACCATTGTCTTAACCTCAAACAGCTAGATTGGTTAGAGCTAAATAACCACTTACTCTATCAACAACTACTCATCATTCAAAAGACCCTCTACTACCCTGATGCCACCCCTAGCCTTACAAAACTGATCATACCATATAAAAACCTAGCCACACTCCGTTCTGCTAACAAACTCCTAGTATCTCTAACTAAATCATATAATAAAGCTGGGGATTTATTATTTTCAAATTCCATAGGTAAAAACTGGAATCAACTCTCTCAAGAAATAACTAATCAAAACTCTACCTCTCTTTTCAAAAAACACATCAGAGAACATATTAAAGCACAGTGGCTGTGTCCTTGTGCTAATCCCGACTGAAACCATGTCCTCATTTACCTAATTTTCCTCCCCTTTCCCCTTACTGAGCTCCTCACAAACACTTTCAATAGTTTGAGAGTTATATCTGAGAAGTAGACTTTACCAGCAACCTTTTTTAACTTCATCTTGTGTTATTGTTTCTGTTTTATAAGTCTAATACAGTAGTATATATTAGTAGTAGTGTTATTGTTTCTGTTTTATAAGTCTAATACAGTAGTATATATTATAAGTTTATCTCCTATTTTTAGTATTTCTTTTGTGTTGAAATTGATTTTCTTTTTTTACCTTGTATTGTTTACTCATATTAATGCTTTTGTGACAAATCATTGTTTATTGCCTGTACTGGAGCTTTTCTCCCCGGGCCTCTACTGAAAACGGATACATGTCCAGCTAGACTAGCCTGGTCAACAAATGTAAAATAAAATAAAATAAATAAATAATACATAAAGTCCAAAAAAGAGGTCTGTGTACACTATTGTATTCCATCAAATTTAAACCCAAATCTATTGTCCTGCAAATCATTTATAAATAAGGTAGTGGTCCTGGGCATTCCTGAGAAGGAAGCACATCCAGCAGACATCAGCCACCTTCAGGTAGTAGCACAGCATCTGACCTTGTGCGTGGAGGTGCCAGTCCAACTCCTGGCAGAGCCAGTTCAAGTAGTTGGAGGTGGAGATGATGAACTGCCAGCTGTACCATGCACAGCTCACAGTTGTCCAACATACAGATATGTAGGGCTAGCACTGACCTTGGCTGTGTTCATGCAGACACTCATACACCAATGTCACATTGAGGGCACCTACAGATACAAACAACATTTACATGGTCCAGATTGCCTGCTTCCCTTCTTACTCACACACACACTTGACAACCTTTGTGTCAGCCTAGGCCTCTTGCACCCCCACACAACACCCTGTGCAAGTGATGATAACTGTGCCACATCCCTGTTGTCTATCTTTTGGATTCACTGATACTAAAGCTGCGTGTCTGATGCACAGGGTGACTATCTATATTAGTATGAATTTAACTACCTATATTAATATGAATTTATTACCTCCATTTTTGCTGTTGAACTGATAATTGTAGCTGTCAGTTAGACTGTACATAGCCAGTTAGGCCATTGCTAGCATAATAGTTTGGGTTTCTATCACACTGTTGAACTTTTAAAAGTTCGAACGTCATATGGTCGACACCATATGATCGAACTTTTAAAAGTTCGAACGTTTCAATGGAGATCCCTGTACAGTGCGGCAATGGAAGTGTTCCATTGTCTGCACTGTAGTGTGATCTCGGAGTTTGTATATTTAAAGAGCGGGGTTTTGGGGGGTGCATGGGGGCTCGTCCCCCTGCTTAAGCTTTCAGGTAGGTTTTTGTCTTTTTTTTTAATTTCATTTTCAAACTTTTAAGAGTTCAAACATATGGTCTCGACTATATGGTGTTTGAACTTTTAAAGTTCGATTATCTGATATAGACCCTAATAATTTATCTCCTTTATAGTGGATGCTTTTGTAAGGGTTGTGAAGTCAGGCAATGAAATGTGTCTCATTAATATATCTAACTTTTTCTTTATGGATTGTTCGGTACAAACTTCTGGGTGCACATCCAAAGACAACCAATCAGATTCAAAGCTCAGAATTGCATGTCAGCACTGAAGACAAATCTCATCAGAGTGGTAATACAGTATAATGTTTGTTTTTGTATGTACATCACCATAGGTTCTGAGGTTCATAGGATATGACTATGGTATTAACCTGATGGTGTTTAGAAGCAAAGCCATTACATCACAATATAATATTTAATGGCAAATATAATGCATGGCTAAGTTTTGTCTAGAAAGGACCACCCATGTCCAGGAGAAAACAGCAGTGATCCATGGCAGATAACGTTTTCAAATCAAGTCATCCAGCCTGTGCTTAAACAGAGTAATGGAGGTGCTCTACTTGAGAGAGATTTAAAGCCTATTAAAGAGGACTGACAACCTTTAAGAGCTGTATCTGTCTCTCCAGCATGTCCTATGTATGTCAGTCATAGCATACACTGAGGCCCCTGGGACAGGTAACTCTAGTCCCACATTAGTTATGGATGTGCAGCATTTTCATTCCATTTTGGCCACAGATAGCACTATAAGGCATACATAATCTGCCTCAAAGCCATCTATATGATACTGCACACAGTGACATCTACTTCAGTCTACCCACAGAAGACACTTGTTGGAGACCCTCTGATGTATTTTTACTCAGAAATATCTGAGGTCTGTCAAGTTGGTGCAGGTGTCTGGTACAATACATATCAAAGGGAGGATTATATTAATTAATATGGCTAATGAGGGATGAGTATAAGGGATTGATAATATATTTTGCTATTGATGTAATGCTGTTGCTAATCAGATATAAGATGTAGAATGCCTTCCTCCCTACGGTAGACCTAGGTTGTAGTTGACGTGTTCCAAGGTCTGTCAGTACAGAATTGGAGAATAGTGTATTCTTGGTTAGTTTACAATAAGCAGGAACATGTGTTATTACCACAGGATATGTGGATGTAGTTTTGTGCAGTTGATGTAAAACCCACAGCTTTGTCAGCAGTCAGTGCCACAAAGGTGGTCTGCCTTGCAAATCTGCTTCTATACTTAGTTTATCTCTCTTCCACTACCTTAACTTAACTTACCTTTCAGTCAGCATTCCACTGATTGTTCTCCTGCAACACTCAACTTGTCTCTACCCACTCCATTTGCCCTGTGGGCTCACTCCGCTCCCCTCCCTACCCCCAATTTCCACCCACCCCCAGGGGGTCCTACCTTTATCCTTCCTACCCATACCTCCTCCTCTTCCTGCTACTCTCTAACCACACCCCTTTCTTCTTCCAATTACTCCCTAACCACACCCCTTCCTCTTCCCAATACCCTATAATCATACCTTATAATCCTACCTTTTCCTCTTCAAAGACACCCTTCCCACTATCCTTTCTTCCTACACACTCTCCTGACTCCAAACTCCACTAATACTAACCTCACTCCCCTCCTCCTATCACACCACACTCTACTCAATCTCTCATCTCCTCACTATAGATTTCTATTTTCTACCTACATAAAACACCAGCTACACATAAAATGAATAAACAATCCATCCCATTCTTTTTCACACTCTTATTCACACTCACTACTACTTCCTTTAATCCTCACACATCTATTCACCTCTTTTGAAAATCCGCTAGACCCAAACCAAAACTATCCCAAAAAATAAACCAACTCACCAAACTCACCTCTATATTTTATTCACGCTAATATAACATCCTCATCTAACTACATATTTCCTAAATATCATAGAACACTACACACAAAATACACCAATCTAAACCCCAAAAAATGTCTATCACTATGCAGCAGACTACCCAACCCATATAATCTAAGCATGCTACTCTCTTTAAAGGAGTGTGACATCCACCCTAACCCAGGCCCTCAAACAACTCCTATCTCTCTCATCAACCTCAATGATTCAACTACCCAAGCCCTGTCTAAACCATCGAACTCCCTTTTAATTGCCCATCTTAATATCCGCAGTATAATAACAAAGTTACTCAACTCCAAGCTCTAACTGAAATCTATTCCTTTGATATTCTCTGCTTAACAGAAACCTGGTTAAAACCAGCAACCAAAGATAATGAAATTATCCCACCTGGATGTAATATCCTGAGACTAGACCGTACATCCAATAAATTTGGAGGGGTTGCTATCCTATATAAACCTAGCTTACAATTAACCACTTATAACTGCAAACCACCTTTAGACTCCAATGCAGAAATTCTTATATCTAAACTTCTTCTTAACAATTCCAAATCTATCTATATTATCTGCATATATCTACCTCCTGGTAATAACACAGCAACTACGGAAAATTTACTTTGCTGGCTTTCTCAAAACCTACCTCAAGAAACCATTATCCTAGGTGACACAAATATTGACTGGACCTGCTTCTGCAGCAGCCTCCCCACAAACCATATTAACCTATATGGGTATTCACAAACCATTACCTCCCCTACCAGAATAAATAAATCTAACAAGTAATCAAGCCTATTAGACTGGATTCTCATTAACCATCATCCTCACATTTATGACTCAGGAACCCTCCCTGATGATTTAAGTGACCACTTTCTTACCTATATCATCAGACACAAAATCAACTTTCCCTCCCCAACATTCATTAAAAACATCAGGTCTAAAAAGTACTTTAACCCTGAACTTTTCCAGATGGAATTAAAAGCATGTAACTGGTCACCCTTACAAAACCTTCCTTTAGATGAAGCCGTTAGTTACTTTAACTCCAACTTCCTTGCCATCCTCAACCACCATGCCCCATCCAGACTAATTAGAATTAAAACCAAACATGCTCCATGGCTCTCAAAAGAAACCAAACATAAAATCAATATGAGAAACAAACATTGAGCAAAATGGAGGAAAACTAAAAACCCTATAGACCAACAAAAATTCAGACAACTACAAAATGAAACTAAAAAAGCTATATTATCTGACAAAAATAACTACTACCTGCAATCCCAACAAGCTAATCAAAACAAGCCACAGAAATTCTGGTCTAGTATCAACCAACTACTTCATCCAGGACAATCCGCTACTCCAACCCTCAAAACACTGAAGGCAAAACACCAATGAATATAGCTAATGCTTTTAATACCTTTTTTACTGATGCTATGCAAACACTAGCTAGTCAACTATCACCAAATAACTTCACTTTACCTTCAAATGAATCAACCTCACCCCTTACATTTCACTTTCAACCCATACCAACACCCTATATTCAAACCCTTCTACAGAAACTGAAACCATGCTCCCCCTCAGCAGACCAACTACCTGCTGAATTTCTACAACTATCCGCCAAAGCCATTGCCTATCCTATTTCTATCCTAATAAATAGAACTATTACTGAAAGTTATATCTCAAGTTTATGGAAAATTTCCCATATTATCCCCCTCCACAAGGGAGGTCAATCCACTGAACTCTCCAATTACCGCCCCATTGCCCTCCTCTCACCTCTGGCAAAAATCATGGAAAAATGCATTCACAGACAATTACTTCACCATCTAATAAAAATAACTTACTAGCCAACTGTCAGCATGGTTTTAGACCTTCACATAGCACTACTACTGCCCTTCTTTTCTTCACAGATTGTATCAACAAAAAATGTAATCTAAACAAACTCTCTTCAGCCCTATTTATTGACCTGTCTAAAGCTTTTGACATGGTAAATCACCAAATTCTCATCAAAATACTAAAATCCCTGTCACTTGATACATCCTCCATAAAATGGTTCCAGTCCTACCTTGATAAAGGAAAACAGGCCGTACTTTGGCACAAATCCCTCTCTACTCACCTGCCCATCAACCTGGGTGTCCCTCAAGGCTCCATCCTTGGACCACTACTCTTTTCCATATTCATCAATGACCTTCACCTGGCCATCCCCCAAGCTACATGCATACAATATGCAGATGACTCTACACTGATATGCTCAGCCCCCTCTTCTCCAGAACTTCTCTATCTTACCCAACAAGTATTTAACACAGTTGAGCAATGGTTCACACATAGATGCCTTCTCCTAAACACCAAAAAGACTAAACTCCTCCTTTTCTCCCCTACTAAAAAGTCCCTCCCAATGGACATCTTAGTAAACTCTACCAATAAAACTATTATATACCCTGAACCAAACACAAAACTATTAGGTGTCACCATTGACAATAATTTGAACTTTGACATCCACATTAACGGCACTATAAAAACAGTCAACAAAAAGCTAGGCTCGCTCTATAGGATAAAATCCTTTCTCCTACCTTCAGCTCAAACCACTATAGCACACACTCATCTAATATCCTCTCTTCTTTATGCCTCTCCTATTTTTACTAACCTATCTAAAAATAATCTTAGCAAATTGGAAATGTCCTACAATAACATTGCTAGATTTGCTACAGGCAATCCTTTTAGAACCCATCACTGCCTTAATTTAAAGCAACTAGGATGGCTCGAACTTCAAAATCTAATTAAATTCCATCAACTAACTTTAGCCCATAACACTCTTTACAAACCTTCCAAAACGCCTATTCTTTCCACACTAATCACTCCCTATAAAAACCTGGAATCCTTAAGGTCTTCTCAGAAACTTCTAATACATACTGCTAAAACAAACAATAAGGCTGGTGACTCTCTTTTTCTAACATAGTTGGAAAAGCCTGGAATCTCCTACCAAATGAACTCTCTACACTTCCCTCTCTATCCTGCTTCAAAAATAATTTGAAATTGTTCCTCAAAACTCACTGGTTATGCCCCTGCTCCAAACCTGACTAGTCTATATGTGTCTCAAAATTTTCTTTTTTCTCTTATTACCCTGTCTACTCACACTCAGCAACTCCTCCTTATCCAACTAATTTACTAAACTATCTCTAACATACCTTGATTGTATTTCCATTCCTTTGTTATGCCTGTATTTCTGCACTTTAAATATTACTGTGTTAACCTGTAATAGACACTGTTAATAGTTTTTATTTTGTCTAAAGTTTTATTAGTTGTGATTGTGTTAATTTCATTGTCCAACATAGGAGCTTATCTCCCCGGGCCTCTACTGAAAATGGACATGTATCCAGTTAGACTAGCCCGGTAAACAAATGTAAAATAAAATAAAAATAAATAAATAAAATAAAGTTTCCCACTTTGAATGCTTTTGGTCTGTGATTCCATTTGCAAACCAACTGATAACATAGGCTTTGATGTTCACCTTGGTTAGTTTCTCACTGAGACCAAATGCTGGATTGTGTTGAAGGCCTTGGCTGAGTAATGATAGGATGTGTGCACAGCTTTGACTTTGTGTATGTCTCTGGTCACAGTCTTGAATCCCACCAGGTTTTGAAGCTACAGGCTACCCTTGAGAACACCTAAATGGAACACATATAGTGTTTGAAGGTCACCTATGTCCTTGTGTCTGACATGCATGCAAATTGTTTCCATTGCCTTACAGCAGAGGTTGCATAAAGTTATGGGTCTATAATTACACTTATATTTTATCAGTCATCCCTTCTGTGGTTGGAAAATGGTCACTGTATTCCATTCAGTGTGGACAACAGCAGTATTCAAACTGTGGTTGAATGTGATGCCTGGAGTAATTCACTGCTGAAGCACATGAAGAACACAGCCTGGAATGCCATTTGGTCCCATGAAGAATGTGCTCCTAGTCTTGGAGAGGGCAGTGATAACTTTCTCTTTGCAGATATCATGGGTTGGAGGTGATGTTGCACAGATGGTTTACAGTACGTTTGGTGGTGGTGGGGCACTTTTCAGCCAAATGTGTCTGCTAGCAGGTTTGGAATTTACACTGGGTCAGTGTTTGTGTGATACCATACACAATTAGTTCCAAATGCATCTCAGTTTTTTATATATATATATATATATATATATATATATATATATATATATATATATATATATATATCAGTTTTTGCAGATGTAAATGAAGAAAGCCTTATGGTTATCCCTGGATATGTTTTGTAAATTATTAGCATAGTTGCTCTGTGAGGGTTTTTGAAGGTGTCTTATTTGCATGTTTACACTGAGAAGAGTGGCCTTCCAGTACTGGATTCTCAGCATTGTATTTGTAAATAGCAGCTTATTTCACCTACTGTATAATGTAGTAATGACAGACATCCACCAGTATGGTTTATATTTCTGGAGGATCTTTGTTTGAGCCTATCAGGTACACCTGTGTTTCTACATTTGTGTAGATGTATAGACAGGGCATCAGGGAGTAACTTACTATAGCTATCAATGCCCTTTGTGGAAACTGGGGCTTGGAAATAGATTAGACCATCCTTTAGGAGGGTGTAGTTACCTTGGATGATGTTTTTGAACCTGACTCCTCCTTTAGGGAGTTCAGTAGCTATATCTACTTCACAACATACTGCTTTATGGTTGGATTAACAGTGCAGGCACTACACATGCACCATTACATTGTTCACTCATATGGTTAAGGAACAGGTCTGGAATACGAGATAACCTTGTGGGTGGTGCACTATTTCTTCCATGCCATTTAGTTCACAAAGTCCAGGTAATATTGTGCAAGTGAATTTGTAGTGCTATAATTATCCCGATCAATGGATGAATAATTTCTCTCATCCCTGCCTGGGTTGTTTTGTTCTACTTTAATTGTTCCATGTAGTAATACACAGGCTGTGTGGCCTTTCCTGTTTATGGGTGTTGAGGTATTAATGGCAATAACATGAAATGATTTCCTATGTACAGTACACTGGATGCAGAATAACTCATTATAGTTACCTTCTCTAACCAGTTTTGAGGCATAATAATCTTTAATGTAAACAGATATGACACCTCCTGTAGTTCACACAACTTCCATTTGCTGTCTGGATGTTTGGAAGGCATTGTAGGCTTACAAGGCCAGAGTATGTACTGCAGCCTTGAAACAGGTTTCTGTGACTGCACAGACATCAATATCTTCACTACAAAGAGTGCTTACAGAAAGTGTGGTTTAAGATGTGAACTCTAGGGTTTAGCAGTATGCCCCTTACTTTGTTGGAGATTATATTTTCACATTGGTAATTCTGCGTTTGTGACCTTACTTAATAAAGGGATTATGGTGCAGTCAAGTGCCTTATGTCTGGCAAAGCAGCATGCTCTATCCACCATGTGATCCCATGCTAACAGGTATTGTTTCACCTTAGAATGACACCAGAAACTTAGACAGTTTCAGAAAATCTGTTGTTCTTTATATAGTGGTATCATCCTAGGTGAGGGTATAATGCTGCTCAAACATAAGGAAATACCTGGTTGGGACCCATATTTAGATAGCTCAATCATGTCTGTGTTCATATACTGTATTTCATATGTTCCCATCTCAAGTTGTGCATACCAACATGAAGTATGCAGGATTAAGAGCGGGACTTGTTGAGATACTTGATTTGATGTGTGCTGTGATGACTACCTCTGCCAGACAGCTGACACTGAACTTATACTTGTTTAATCTGGTATGTGGGGCATCTGTACATCTCACTATCCAGTCAACTATTATGAAAACCTTTGCAATAGATGCCCATTGCCTTAAGCAATACTGTGGTGAGACACTGGTAATAATATTTCTTATGTGTGCTGTCTGTTTGGGTGTAGTGTTAGATGTAGCATGAGTGCGTTTAGGATGTGTCTGCTGTTTAGTTTGGTTTGTGGAGAGTAGCTCTGCACATGATGGTTTGTGTTGGGTCATATTATAAGCAGGAGTCAGGATGTGTGAGCAGACCACCTGTTCAGTACTGCTCCTCTGGAAGAAAGAGAGTACTAAGTGAGTCCATATTTCCACTATAGGTGGAACTCTTCTGCACTGAGTCAAGAACTCATGCCAACTATGCTAGCAGGGGAAACAGAGGAAAAATGATAGGTGATAATGGAGGTTTGAACCTGGCATCTGCATAGAGAATTCAGAAAGGCAGGGGATATGTGATCTGACTGCTATTTTTAGGGGACTAACCAGTGGGGTGAACATTAGGAGGTCCTTCATAAGGTCAAACAATACTTCTGTTATCGATAGGTAAGTGTTATGTAACAGAGGCTCTTACAGCTAGATCTGCTCTGCTACACAGCATCAGCTTATTGTATTTGAAAATAAGTGTATTGATGCTTCTGCATGTATAAGGGCAAAGTGTTACAGCTTCTGCACACAATCCAGAGCAGGGCAGATAATACAAAGACTCACTGTTAAAGCTCAAACTGAGTCCAGAAACATTAACCTTCAAACAAATGTTCCTACTGTACACTCCTGCCATAAGTGTACAAATGGGGTTTCTCCAAACACAGATGCCATCTTCTTTGGGTCTATATTACATCCTCAAAAAACCCGTTCAGCGAACGCCTGTTTACCTACCAATAAACAGCAAAATCCAACTTCTTTGAATGGCCGTTTCAGCAAATTTTTTGCCTAGGTGAAAAAATCACTTGGCCAACCAAAAACCAGACCAACTTTCAAAGCCTTCAAATCGGGGTGCTTTGCCCCCACACACCCCAATTTGGGGGAGTTGTGCCCCCCTCACCCCCCTAACTAAATATACCAACTCTGATATTGCACTACAGTGGGGAAAAGGGCAAATTCCCAATGATGACTAAGTGCTTTTATTCCCTAGGAAAAACTTTGCTGAGGCCATTTGTGGGAGTTAGATTATTCTGCTTATTTGTTAGTGAACAAGCGTTTGCTGAAGAGCTTTTTTGAAGATGTAATATAGACCCATCTTCTTCTTCATTTGGATAGTACCATTAGGGGTTGCCAAAGCAGATCATCTGCTTCCATTTCCACCCATCCTCTGCACCTTGCTGTGTCACACCAACCACCAACATGTTCTCTGTCACCCATCCATAAACCTTATCTTAGGCCTTCTTCTTTTCATCTAACCTGGCAGCTCCATCCTTAGCATTCTTCTCCCAATATACCCTGCATCACTTCTTAGCACATGTCCAATCCAGTGCAATCCCACCACCCTGGCTTTGTCTCCAAACCATACAATCTGAGATGACACTCTAATATACAGATTAATACTACTGTCCATCCTCAGCACACCCAGTGCAAATCTTAACATCTGGAACTCTGCCAACACCTGTTATGACTCCTGTCTTTTTGTCAGTGCCACCATATGCAGCTCATGTAATATAGCTGGTCTCATTGCCATCTTGTAGACCTTCGATTTCACTCTTATTGGTACCTGTCTGTCAAAAATCACTCATGACACTCTTCTCCACCGACTCCACCCTACACGCACTCTCTTCTTCACCTGTCTTCCACACTCACCATTAATCTGAACTGTTGATCCCAAGTATTTCAAATCATACACCTTCGGCAACTCTACTCCCTGCATCCTCACCATTCCTCTATACTCCCTCTCATTCACACACATATATTATGTCTTAGTCCTGCTGACCTTCCTTCTTCTCCTTTGTAGAACATATCTCCACCTCTCCAGGGTCTCTTCAACCTGTTCCCTACTCTCACTACAGATCACAAAATCATCTGCAAAGATCATAGTCCACGGGGACTCCTGTGTGATGTAATGTGTCAACCTGTCCATCACCATTGCAAATAGATGTCATGATGTTTGTGCATACAATGACAGGAATTTTACTGTTGTCTTATATAGGATGAGTTGACATCTATCCATCTGTCAGGCCAGTGTGTGAACATGGCCAGGTGAGATATATACATATCCAATAATCTAATATTGCTGATGATATCAGCAGTGTCTGTTGAAGACAAGAGGACAGTGTCCCATAGGCTGCTGTAAAATGCTCTGTGTAACATTCACCAACAGTTCACTACAGTGAGACTAGAACCCCTACCTATCAAAGTTTACAAACTACAGAACACAGCACTTAATTAATACACATGCCACAGCACAAGTATGTTTTGAACAAGACTAAGGTGATCTTACAGAACATGACATCAGCAGGCCATGCGAGGCATAAGTGTTTGTAGGCCTGCTTTGACTGGATGTTTGTGCAAAAACTACAACAATGCAAAACCATGCCATTTGGGAAGTCAGCGTGGGATGCACACTTTGAGTCTTCTTTATGGGAGCACACACACACACCACACCAAGTTGGCTGCAGTAAGGATAGAACCTGTACCTACCTAGGTTTGCATACTATAAATTACAGTACTTAAGGTGCACCACAGCACAAGTTTGAGTTTACCAGAACTGCAGGTGATCTTATAGTAGATAACATCAGCAGGCCATGTGAGGGACAATAATTTGGAGGCCTGTTTTGACTGGATGTTTGTGCAAGCATCAAAACAATGCCATTTGAGGCATCAGTGTGGGGTACACACTTACACCCTTCTTTATAGGGGCACACCCACAAAGGTGAGTGCAGTAAAGATAGACCCTCTACCTATCTAGGTTTAAGGACTATAGATCACAGTACTTAATATACAAGCCACAGCACAAGTCTGATTTTATTAGGACTACAGGTGATCTTATAGTAAATGACATCAGCAGGACATGCAGTTGACCAATGTTTAGAGGCTTGCTTGGAATGGATGTGTGTACAAGCAGAAACATAATGGAAACCATGCCATTTTGGAAGTAAGATTTGGATAAACACTTCTAATCTTGTTTATATACATATGCACACACACACACACACACACACACACACACACACACACACACACACACACACACACACACACACACACACACACACACACACACACACTTGACTGCAGTGAGATTAGAACCACTACCTATCTAACTACTGGGACTACAAAACACAGAACTTAATGCATGGGCCATAGCACAAGTCTAATTTATATAGGACTACAGGTGAATGTATATCAGAAGACTCAACCAAGCCTTGTGTTGAACAAAGCCTTCGGAGGCCTGCATACTCATATTGCTTCTTAGTGGCATCTGAGGCTAGTAGCCTAGCAGACAAGTACTGTTTAGTAGCCTAGCTGTGTAACAACAATTCATTACCTTATTGAGCCTATTTGTCTGTTTGATTTGGAAGAGGAAGCCTGTGAGCACCATCAGTTGGCGCTGTGCATGAGGAAGCATACAACATTATATATTACAACTTGTGCAGTTATTGATATATTTGTGGAAAAATCAAGGAGACCCAAGGTTGTTGTGATTATTGTTGTTGTTGCTCTGGTGAAACAAATGGATTGTTTGTACCAAGGTGCTAGAGAATAAAATACTTTTGGGTCTGAACTAGTGGGCTTGATTTTTGTTATGGTTGCTAGTTGTATGGACAGATTGTCAATATATGTTCATATATTGTGCCCTCAATTTTCAATCTTTCCACATGTAGTCTTAGGTGAGACATGGAGTCTGAGAATGATAAGACACTAAGGACATATCATATGTATGTATATAATGCAATAGTGCAAGAAGCATTGAATTTGCACTATGGTTAGCTAAGTGTACATGCATGCGCATTTGCCTTTTTACCTGTTTATGAATAGATAAGCAGTGCACAAACACAAGGCGCATTGCTCACATCAGAGACTTACTATTATGTAATATATACCTGGTAATACAGCCCACTCCTATCTCTACTCCAGGCCAGGATTTCACAATTACTAATGACAGTGATTGAATGTATACAGTGCCTGTGGTTGGCAGTCTGACATAAATCCAATTTCCTATATCACTGTTTCTGCAATGCTGTACTTTGCGCAAACTATCTAAGCCTTATCAAAAAGGTTTTATACATGTAGTCCATCGCACAAATGTGGAATTAAAAAAGACAAAGCTGATAACAGTATGCAACACAGACTCACAGTCTGTAAAACACAATACCTATTGCTAGTACACCTTCAAAACTTCTTCTTAGACCCCTCAACAGCAATACAGCTTCATCAAACCATGCACTGTATATTGTACAAGTACTTCTCTGTATAATATTTGGACATAGAGTAGTTAGTAGTTACACAACCTGTCATAATTATGGTTTCAAATATACATCTCTCTGTCTGACATGTGTATGTTTGTTGCTAATTCATCAGTTACCTAATACATACAATGTATAATCAAATGTATATAATTGTCCTGAAAATGTGGGGAATAATAACTAACATAAACCATATACTGTGGGTTTGGGGAATAGCATAGCTGAGTTACTGTTATGGCAGTTACAAAGGGACACTCCTGTTTTTGGGGGTGGGGTAACAAAGCACATTTACTGTTAGGATACAAACAAGTTTGAAGTTAGAAACTGCAATGTCTAGTCTCACTTTCTAACTTCTCTTTTGAATGATGAACCAGTATTCTGTTAAGGTAGGAATGTGTGAATATTTCATGCTTGATGACTACTAATTACATATGGACACATATTGGTCATATAAGTGTCTGTAGTCACATGTAAATTTAAGTACTCTACAAAACCACCACTTTATACTTGCATACTGTACCATGGCAACAGATATGAGGATATGTCATAATACTCTTCAAGAATACTGTCTAGGTTCAGGTCTTACCTTGCAAATGCAGTGACTGACACAACATTAGTTCAGGGATGACTCCGTCTGATGCAAGCAGTACACAGTCAGTACATGGATAGGTACAGGTTGTGTGAATTGCCTGGCATTAACTTTAATATATGCATGTGTGTATGAGAAAGCTATTGGTCCCTAGCTCCCTACATGGTCAGTGAATGTGCTATGCGATGCATCTTAGCCAAAGCAAGGGCATACAGAGCATGCCTACATCTTCCTACAGAGATATCTGCTGAGTCCTCCTATGACTGTGGCTACAGTGACCTTGGCACGGGTGGGAGGATGTGTGTCCCTTCCTCTTGTTGATCCTGCTGCAGCTGTTTCCACATGATCAGATTGCGGAGCACATATTGTGAATATTTGTGTACATGCATGTGGAGTATACTGCAAGGCTCCACTGGATATATCTAGGCACTGGAACAGTGACTTCAGAAGCCCAAACACATACTCTGTGATGTTTCTAGTTTTTGCTTGTGCCTCATTATGGCATTCTTCTGTGGGGGTGTGTGCATTTCTGATGGGTGTCATCATCCTTGGCTCTAGGGCATAACCAGCATCTCCCAGTAAATGGCCGTGTGGGATGTTCCCCCCTAGTAAACATCTGGTACAGCTGTGATGTGTGCCAGATATGGAAGTCATGACAACTGCCAGGGTTGCCAGCAGACATATTCAAGATAATCCCCTAGGCATTGCACACGACTTGGCAGTTGGAGTGGTATCCCTTGCGGTTAATGTAGATTCTATTCTGTTCACCAGGTGGTGCCTTGATGTGCACATGAGGCAATCTATGGCACCCAGTACTTCAGGGTAGTGCACTACAGGGTAGAACTGCTGCATATTGCTGGCACTCTCCTCAGAGGAAAGGGAAAATATATGTGCTCACTGGTATATAGGAGAATAGCATCCAGGAACTGTTGGGATTATCCTGGATGCTGATGCTTGTGACATCCCCATAATGAACTCAGTTGGTCTTTGAAAAGTACCTGTACTGAATATCCTAACGACTACACATACCTTAGTTTCTTCTCAGATGGGTTACCCTTTGTTGGCTCTGGCTCTGAGTTGAGGGCAGCAGAGGTCACAGAGTTCATTTAAAATGTCTCTGTCCACCCTGTAGTACTCTACAATCTCCAGCTCATATAGCACCTGGAAGGTTATCTGGGCCTGAGAAATCTTCTCCTTCTTGGCCTAGGCCTATTATCAGCAGCACCAGCAGTATTGACTTCAGTCTCTAGCACATACAGATGTAGAATAGCTGCTGCAGCCCCTAGTATTATCTCAGTTAAAATTTCTAAATCTCTACTTCAATGGTCTTGAAGTATTGAGTGAAAATCAGTATGCAGGCGGTATGCATACTTTATGCATTTCTTGAGTAGGTCCACCATGTGGGATTGGCTAATTAAGATGCAATTCACCTGCTTAGGCTATAAGTAACATGATTTAATGCTCCTGCTTCACTGTGCAGTAGTGAGCTCTGTGCACCATCGCTCAACACAGCACAACTGTGCATAACCAAGGTAAGCCATGTCAAAATTTTATATTTTTATCCCTTTTGTCATGAAACATGCAGAAAATTCTATTTACTGCAAGTTATACCTTATTTGTATAATCTGCAATGTCACAACAGTATAAAAAGCATTTGTATACCCTGTACTAGAACACAGGACCAGCTGCACTTCAAGCCAATACTTAACACCTATTGTCGCAGAAGTAGTTACATCAGGTCTCCTAACTTGAGGGTATTAGCATAATGCAGTCCCACTTACTGGGTTTGCACAATGCTCAGCAATATCAATTGAATGCATCCAGTTTCTATTTTTGAATGTATAGCTCATGTCTGATATTTGGGTAATCTAGTCGCGCAAACAAGGTATGCATCACCAAAACCATTTGCAGAAAGTGATGTACTTCACAAACATACGCAATACACAAAGAAACAAAAGAAAGTGACCTCACATACACCCTGATGTCACTGACATCTGTTGAAAACATAAACAACATGTAGGAGCCTACATGAAGTGGACATCCCTACATGATTCCTGCATTTCATGATTCAACAAATCCACTGATTTTTGCACTCAGTTGCATAACAACCACGGTGACAGGATGGAATCTACATGGTTAGTAGCTGTGTACGCTGGTTAACAGAACAATTTTAAAGACACAAGGCAGGATATTACTTTACCTATGGTTACAGTACAGCGCACTCCTCTTTTACATGACTTTTTTGGAAAATATTTAAAACTGTGCCAACATGTGATGAAAAATAAATTTAAATTACAGTAATCTGACACACCTCCCTGATATTTTCGGACATCCACAGTGTATACACTACCCATTGTATGTGCCTTCTTATCTTTTCAAGTGGAATTCTGTCCATTCACTTATTTATTTATTTATTTATTTATTTATTTATTTATTTATTTATGTATGTATTTTACATTTGTTTACCAGGAGAGTCCGACTGGGCAAGAAGCTGATTTTCAGTGGAGGCCCAGGGAGAAAAGCTCCATTGAGATACAAACAGTCGACCTAGAAACAGTACAATAAATTGCATTACTAGCTCAGTGGAAATAAAGCAATATCATTAAAAACAATATGTGCAAACATTGGGGAGAGAACATTAAAATGGAATAGCTGTTATACAGAAATTTGCAGTATAGATAGGTGGGTATTGCAAACAGATATTAGTACAGGAATTAGTATTTGGTATAGTGAGAGGGATATCCTGGATCTGTGCAGTTACATTTCCAAGAGTTGGCTAAGTGTGACCTAAGATGTTTTTTAAACTTTAGCTTACTGTCTAAGATCCTGATATCCAGAGGAAGGATATTCCATATTTTAGCAATAACACTGGAGTAGAGGGAGTTGCCTGAGCTATTTCTGCTTTTGGTTACTTTGATGACTGCTTTGTTGGTAGATCTTAGTACACACTTTTTTGTATAGTGATTTAGTAGGCCTTGTGGGGCTGGAGTTTTTTCAGGGTGCTATAGGATTCGATGGGCAGTTGTAAGTTGGTTAAAGGTAAGTAAGTTTGTTAAATGCAGCCAAGAAAATTTTCTGAGAGCTAGACAATAATGCCTTCTGAATGCTGAGTTGGTGGCAAACTTTGCAATTTTGTTGTACAGTTGGTTAGCTTGTTAGATTAATTAGCACTGGAGAAACATAGAGTAATGTAGGTGGGTTCTAGCAATGATGGCTTTATTGTTATCAGTGAGGTACTTGTTGCATCTATAAAGGGTTAAGAGGTTTTTGTGTACTTTTGTCATTGTTTGTTCTATATGCTTGTCAAATTTCATGTTGTTACATATGATAACTCCTGGTAGTTTGGTCTGGGAGACTGGTGTGATGTGGGTATTGTCAGAGGAGATTGTTTTAAAGGGGGAAAAGGGTCTATGGCTTTTGTGGGATAAAATAACATTAGTTGTGTGTTTTTAGGGTTGAGTATTAGCTGTGAGTCAACTAACCAAGATTCAAGGGAAGTAAAGTATTCTTGCATAATTTTTTGCAACTGAGTTGGAGAGATGGAGCAGAACAGATTAGGGTGGAGTCATTGGCATATTGGACCAGGCTGACATGGAGGGTGTTTTTTTGGGGCTCAATGGTAAATAAGGTGAAGAGGAGAGGAACAAGGATGGAGCCCTGTGGGACATCTAAGGTCAAAGGGAGGAGAAGAGATAAGGAATATGGTGACTTTAAAGCTTATTGGTGATTGGATAGGTAGCCCATGAACCATGATAATGTGGAGCTGCTTAGGTTTAGTTTAGAGTGTACAGTTAGGAGTTTGGCATGTGAGACTGTAATGAAAGCTTTCGAGAAGTCTAAAAAGATAGTGGATGCTAGGTTACAGTTGTCCCATTGCTTATTTACAATGTTGGTGAAGCTAATAAGGGCTGTGGTGATACTATGATTGGGATGAAATCCGTGTTAAGTGATATATAAACAAATAGACACAAAGCAGGGAATTACTTTATATTTCTGGACTTTTACATGCCCTTGTTTCTGTGTAGAAGAATTTCTGCATATACTACCAACAGAGACATGGAGGCTACACAATTTTACTAGCGGTTGTTTTATCTCTCCACTGTGTTATTTCTCTTCATTAGCATAAGTTTCAACTAATTGTGCTGAAATTTACATCCCACGAAAGTTTCAGTAATTGCGCATGAGTGAGCATGATTGTTCGCCACTACACAGAGTTTGCTGAATCTAAAACTGTTTGTGCCCATGTTCGCATCTCGCCATGATGCGCACGTGGAAAAAATGACCATGTAAGCTTTACTGAATTCCCCCCATACATTTAAAAAAAATGTCTACCTAAATGTTAAGATTTCTCTATTTTTAGTACTGCAATACAATAGATGTCTTCTGTTAAGATCTTTGCTGTACCTTTATCCCTCATTAATATAAGCTTTTTTCTTCTGTTGTTGATGACACATTACTCATAATGTGTGTCTTTCTGAATGGTAGCTTGTTCATTTTGGTCATTAAATTCGATTAAAAGGAATATGTAAGGCATGAAGTTTGACAACTCAACTAAAGTGAACATGTGAGAACCCAACGAAAACTGCACTATTACATTTGTTTATATTTAGTACCAATTTTATCGTATTCAGGTTTCAGGGGAAGCTAAGACCTATCACGGCAAGCATACATATAAATTGTAGTACCAGTGCCATATACGATGCATTGCTAGCTCATCAGAGAATACTCACATGCCCACTTATACCTTTCATACACATCAACAGGAAACATTTAGTACTTTCAGGTCATTTACTGACAAAATAAATAATTTATCACATACTCCATTATTAAATTTGAAATGTACACTATATATTTGTTTACATATGTTTGGCTAATATAATGTATTGTGATTTTTTCTAGATGTAGTACTCGGTTAATGGCACTGACTGTATATACTTATTCTTTCAATAACTACAACATGAGTAAATCCTGTATGGTTCTTTAGAGCTTCAGAATTAAGGGTAGTTAAACTGAGGCTAATAGGCCTAAAAGATTACAGATTATCTTTTTCTTGTAGGTGGTACTTCTGGCATAATTTCACATCTGTGTAATTGGAATTTGCATGTTTAGTTGTGGCAGTGGACAGTCAGGCCACAGTGGTGCAGTGGTTAGCATTGTCGCCTCACAGCAAAAGGTTCTCCCATTCGATTCTCGGCTGGAGCACTTTCTGTGTGGAGTCTGCATGTCCTCCCCACGGTCGAGTGACATTTAAAGACATGCAGGTATGTGCGTGCATGAATGGCTGCACCTTCTTTGAAGGCTGGGCGTCGGGCTGTCTACTCATTACCATAAAAATCCACTGCCAATTATTAGTGAACCGGAGTTCTGCTGTGGCGACCCCTAACCGGGAAAAGCTGAAAGAGCTGTGACCGTGGACATGAAAAAAAAATGGAATAAGCAACTCACCAGGTGACTGGTGTTTAGATAAAGTAATGCTCATTCTGAGCAAATTTAAAGTCATAACTTTATAAAACAAGTTAAGAAAATAAATGCTGCAGCTGCTGCATGTTGTCTTTTGTTTAAAACATAACAGATGATATGAAAGGTGTGGAAAACTCTGCTTGAAGTGAAGTGTCAATATGATGTGCCAGGCATTTTAAGGTCAAGTTGTTAGCTGAAAAAAAAAATAACTGCTAACAGCAATGAAATATAATAAATTAAAATGTCATCTTGTTTTCATTTGAAAACGATGAGCTGATTTGCTACTGAAAAAAGAGGTATGATTGTTGACATTTCATGCTATGCACAGCCAGCTTTACTTAATGCTATGAAATCTGGACAGGTCCTACATCATTATAAATTAATTTATGCGTGTATGTATTTATTTTGAATATTGTCAATCTAATGGCTTGCACTGGGCATATACGGCCCTTTTCAGAGCAAACCAACCTTAATGTTCAAACTAATAAAAAAGAGATTTTCCAGGATGCCAGTAAGACTCCCCCTCTATTCATCAATAGCTGCTGTAATCTCTTTGATAGCATCCAAACTACAAAAAAACTTTCACAGTTAAGAACTCAATTTTAACATGTCATGTTGTAAATGTCACTTGTAGAACAAAACTCTCATTCTTTTTTCATTGTAATGTCAGTAATATAATGCAACTCTAAATACCTGGTGTGGGGAACAGAACACATATATTTCATATTTTTTCAGGCATCAAATTTACATACCTCTCAACTGTACAGATTTTTGAAGAACATCCATATTTTTGCCTCATATTTTTGCTCCATTTTTCATAAATTTGTGGTTATCTGGTAAATCAATGGCAATTCATCAAAGATTGAAGTCAGAAAATGACAGACATTTGAGTTTCAGACTTCATACCATTCAGAAAATGCATGTTACTGTAAAATCTGTTATTCTATCAATTTTTCAAGGTTGCAGAAGCAATATTTAAAAATTGTCCCTATTTTGTGCCCCCCCCCCCCCACATTATGTATGGATTTGTCCAGATTTCGTGCTCTAAAGGTCGAGGTTGCATACTGTATAGCCATTCCGGTGGCATATTATATATGCATTACCAAAAAAATTTAAATATGGTTTGCTCACAGATGTGTTTTTCTGGAGACACCTCGTGGGTGTAATGGGGGGTAGTTGGAATATTGTTATTGTGAATGTGTTAGGAAGGGCTATCCTGAGGTGAAACTGAAAGGGTTAAGTGTTTCAAGAAAGATAAGTGGGAAATGTAAGAAGTGAAGCATGTGGGGGGGTAAGGTTTTTAGGTATAGTTTGGGGAGTGATCAAGTCTTTCTGGCATGGGGTTTTGTGGTAATAAATACTCATCCACATCCAAAGTGACCAGGAAATTTTTGAGGCTTGGTTGTAGGTAGTAGGCAGGGAGGTAAGGGGTTTTCTCTTTAAAGTAAGGTGGATATATATATATATATATATATATATATATATATATATATATATATATATATATATATATATATATATATATATATATATATATATATATATATATATAGCCGAGACCATATGTTCGACTACTGAAATTCTGAACATGTAATAAAAAATAAAACACACAACATAAACCTACTTTTTAAATGCTAGCACGGGGTTACGCCCCCCACACCCCCCATAACTTAAATAGACCAACTTCGAGATCACACTACAGTGTGGAAATGGAAATCTTTCCATTTTGTACTGTACAGAGATGCCAGTTCTGCATGGTCAGCATTTCAAATGTCGATCATATGGTCTCGGCCATATGGTCTTAGACATTGCAAAATGTCGACCATGTGTAGGGGACCCATATATATATATATATATATATATATATATATATATATATATATAGAGAGAGAGAGAGAGAGAGAAAGAGATAAGGAATTTCTTTAATGTGTCTGTCTTTTGGAGTATCATATTATTGAGGGATAGGTGTGCTAAATGATTAATTGCACAGTTTCTGTATATTGTGCTGGTTTTTTTTTGTTTTTTTTTACAAAATGGAAAGAACTAACTCTATGGTAACGTATAATTTTGCCCATGGGTGGGCATCTTTTGGATCTCACATAGTGAACAAACTTTTACTTCTTACATTGGTTCATACAGTTGCAAATTAGTTGACAAGGGGCTTTTAGAAGGAAGATGGTGTGCCGTGCATGTATCTTGCAGTAGTCTGTCATGGATGTGTTGTGGCCATTAGATTTTTAGGGTTACCTTGCCCCTTTTTGCAGTGGTTATGGTGACTTGCCTTTAAAGGGTTGGAGGTTATGGCAAATTAGTTCAATATATACCTTTTGTTTGCTCCTTGTATTGCTGTATTTCCTCATTTGGAATTTTTGGTTCAGTGGGAGCTCCCACTTTGCTTCAATAGGGCCTCCCTTGGGCTGTCTTCATTGTGTTCCTAGGTTTGTTTGTTTCCTGGGGAGGGTTGAGCCTCTGGTGGCACAGTGCCAATCAAGAAGAGTGGAAAGCCATGAGCTCTATTAGCTTTGGGAGAGAATACTTGCTTGTTTTTATTTCTTTTAACACTGGGGCAAGCTACTTGCAGGTGGAAAAAGGAATTTTCAAGTGGTGGGGCAAGTGAGTGGAGCGGTCTGATGACTGTTGTTGCTGATTCACTGCTGTCCTCAGCTGAGTCAAAATAAGGCAGGCATCAACATGAGTTTTTCTAAACAATTTGAAGCATTTAGCCCTGAGTGGCATTGTTGACTGGCCATCGGCATATGTGATTCACTAGTAAATCAGATACTTAGGTGCAATAGGACAAGGGCATAGAGCAGCAGGTTGTGCAGCCACTTACATGTTTTGCACGATAGCAGCATAAATGCTAAGGACTGTTATTACTGACTGACTGCATTGCTTGATGGTGTATCTGTGAGGCAGAAATCATTGCTAAGGACAGGGTAAGTGGCTGGAATGTCACATTTTTAGCAATGTGGGTTATCTGAGGAGCAAGGAGCATGAAACTCTAACAAAATACATTCATCACTGAAAGTAAGCCCCAGGGAGGTATCAAAAAAATATTTTGCAAGTGTCAAGACAGGTGAAGGGAGTTGCAGGTTTTGCATCAAAGTGCATTTTATGAGCAATAAGATGCATGGAATGCAAAGGACTGGCATGAGTGCAAAAGTTGCTGTTGTTGAGTCTTTCAGCTTTTCCCAGTTAGGGGTCGCCACAGCGGAACTCCAGTCCGCTAATGATTGGCAGAAGATTTTTATGTGCCGAGTTGCCAGCCCTGACGCACAACCTTCAACGAAGGCATGTCCATTCATGCATGTCTCCACACAGAAGATGCTCTAGCTGAGAATCGAACAGGACAACGTCTTAATGTGAGGCGACAATGCTACCGCAGCACCACCACCACAGTATATGGCATGAGTGCAAAAATATGAAGCAGAATTAGTGAAATTCCACATAATTCTGTGCAAATGTGACTGTTATGGTTCGTATTCATCAGCCCAAGGCTGACAAGTAATGTAGACAAGCAACACAAAATAAATAAGTATATAAATAAACAGCCCTGAATTATTTATCTGCATTTTTTTTGGTTTTGAGAGTTGCTGTACTGCACATTCAGAACCAAAAGCTAATCTTTTGTTGGTTTTATTCAGCAATGTTAGCAGCATTAAAGTGTCTGAGTACATTTTCCATGGTACTTTGAACTTTATATCATTGACCAATTATTTTGACATGTTTAGGATTCAGGAGCAAACCGAGCAAGACAAGTATAAAGGAATACTCCTCGTTATCAGTCTTAAAAAAAAGTCATGTTTCAGTCTATTATTCATTGGAAGGGCTGGCCATTTTTTTTCCATGGTAAATGATACACAGAATGGGGGAGTGTGGGGGTAGAATCAAAGGTGGGAATTCAGTAAAGCTTAAACAATAATTTATATCATGTGCACATCATGGCGCAATGCATACACGGGCGCATCAAGTTTCAGATTCAGTAAGCTCCATGTAGTGATGTGCAATCACACGCACTCATGAGCAGATACAGAAACTTTTGTAAAATGCAAATTTCAGCATAAGTAGCTGAAATTTATGCTAATGAAGCAAATTGACATGACTGAGTGATCCAACAACCTATAATGAAACTGTGTACACTCTCTGTGTTGGCAGTGTACTCGGAAAGTTTCTGAGTACAAGAGTATACACGAAAACAAGAGCAAGTTAAAGTCCTGAAATACTGACCATACTGACCCAAACAAGTAACACCACACATATTATGAGCTAAGTACACAGTGTGGATGCTAGAAAATCATTCTCCCAAAATGTATCACTATAACTGCAGTGACATAAATGCACCTTTGATCCCCCACCTGCAAATGAAAAATAAACTTGTACATAATGCAGGCTGATAATGGTCAAAATGCATGAGACAGAGTATTGTAATGTATTGTAACCATTATGTAGTATGTAACACATATTTAGGCAAAGTAATACCCTGCCTTGTGTTTGCAACATTGTGCTCCTGTTCAGTTTCCCTGCTTACATGGATACTAACCATGTGGATTCCAGGTTGTCAGCATGGTCATTATGCAAATGAGGCCATTTTTTGAATCACAAAAAAGAATAACCCTGTAGGGATGTTTACATTGTGTAGGCACCTACATGGTGTTTTTGTTTTAATAGATGTCATAAGTGAGTGATAACATCAGGAGTGTGTGTCAGCTTCCCTTTTTTTTTTTGCTTAATGTGTTTGCTCGTTGCTGCACTTAGTGTACCCATGGGAAAAGGAGCAATAAAAGCCTAGTTTTAGTGAACTTGTTATGTAACTATTCCTGTGGTAGTATGTGTATGTGTACGGCTATAGTCTCAATGGTCCTGGGTTTGAGTATAGGATATACAAGCTTTACTTCACGTTTTATGTCCCATGTTTGCACGATACCATGACAACAGAGATAAAAATATAAATTTTGCTCATGCTTACCTGATTTATGCAACTGGGGGCAGAGCTGTACCAAGGTGCACATAGCTCACTGCTGAGCACTCAGCAGGTGTGTGATATTCATGCTTATTACATACTAAGTAGGTGAATTGCATCTTAATTAGCCAGTCCCACACAGTCGACATATTCAACAAATGTATAAATTATCTATATAGCCTACAGTCTTATTTTTCCTCGGTGCTTAAATATCATTGGAGCAGACACTTGGGAATTTTAACTGAGATAATGCTAGGGTCTGCAGCAGCTAATCTACATCTGTATGTGCAAGAGGCTGAAGTTAATGCTGCTGGTACTGCTAACAATAGGCATAGGCTAAAAAGGAGAAGAGTGTTCAGGCCCAGGGTAACTTTGCAGGTGCTACATGAGCTGGAGATTGTAGATCACTATAGGGTTGACAGGGACAGACCTGAAGAACTCTGTGAGCTCTGCTGCCCTCAACTCAGAGCCAGAGCCAACCATGGGGAACCCATCCCAGTGGAAACTAAAGTATGTGTAGCCCTTAGAATATTAGCTACAGATACTTTTCAAAGACCAACTGGGGACATGATTGGTGTGCCACAAGCATCAGCATCCAGGATCCTCTACCAGTTCTTGGATGCTATACTCATACATGCCAGTAAGCACATAGGTTTTCCCCTAGCTCTGAGGAGAGGGCCAGCAATATTCGACAGTTCTACCATGTAGTGCACTACTCTGATGAACTGAGTGTCATGCATTGCACTCATGTACACAGTAAGGCACCACCTGGTGAGCAGGGTAGAATCTACATTAACCACAAGGGATATCACACCATCAACTGCCAAGTCATGTGCAATGCCCAGGGGATTATCCTGAATGTGTGTGCTGGCAACCCTGACAGTTATCATGACCCCCATATCTGGCACACAACACAGTTGTACCAGATGTTTGCTAGGGGGGACATCCCACAGGGCCATTTAGATGGGGCTTCTGGCTATGTCCTGGAGCCGTGGATTATGACACCTATCAGAAGTGCACATCCACCCATGGAAGAAACCCATAATGAGGCACACACTCAAACTAGAAACATCATAGACCATGTGTTTGGGCTGCGGAAGTCATGGTTCCAGTGCCTAGATATATCTGGTGAAGCCTAGCAGTATAATCCACACACGTACACAGATATTCACAGTATGTGCTATGCTCCACAATCTGATCCTGTGGAAACAGCTGCAGCAGGGTCAGCAATGGGAAGGGACACACATCCCCCACCAATGCGTAGGTCACCACAGTCACAGTCAGAGGAGGAATCTGTTGAGGAACCACCAGCTGCTGTCCCTGCAAACAGATGTAGGTGTTTTCAGTATACCCTTGCTTTGGTTAAGAGACAGTGCATAACACATTCACTGGCAACCTAGGCAACCAACATCTTTCTCCTACTCACATACATATATTAAAATTGAGGCCAGGCAACTCACACAACTTTCACCTATCCATGTATTGGCTGTGTACTGCTTGCATCCAGCAAAGTCAGCTCTGAGCTAAAGGTGTGTCGACTGTATTCTTGAAGATTATTAAGATATATCCTTGTATCTCTTAACTTGGTACAGCAAACAAGTAAACAGTGGTGTATTTGTACAAACGTTACATTAACATTGGACTACAGGCACTTATTTTACTAATATGTGTCTATTTGCAATTAGTAGGCCTCAGGCATGAAACAGTTACACAGTCATACATTTGCAGAATACTGGTAGATCATTCAAGAGAGAAGTTAGAAAGTGAGGCTACACATTGCAGTTTCTGACTTCAGACTTGTTTATGTCATAACAGTATGTGTGCTTTGTTCCACCCCCCACAAAAGAGGAGTGCACCCTTGTACCTGCCATAACAGTAGCTCAGCTATGCTACTCCCAAACCCACAGCATATGCGTGTTTATTCCACAGTTAATATCCTCTCACAATTTAAGGGTGATTACGTAGAATTACTTACACATTGCACGTGTTAGGTAACTGATGAATCATCAACAAATACACACATGTAAGACAGAGAGATGTATATTTGTAACCATAATTATGATAAGTTGTGTGACTACTAACTGCTCTGTGTGCAAATATAATGCAGATAATTACTTGTACAATATACAGACCATGATTTGATAGCAGTGTACATTCTTGTGCAGTTAGTTGTGTGATGAATGACCCCAGTTCTGTGCTGGCAAGCTGCTTCTTCAGTAAAGAGGACTAAGGCAGCCATCCTGTTTGTTGAAGCTGTATTGGTGTGAGGGTTCTAATCCCAATCTAAGTAAAATTTTTGCATGTGTACTATCAATTGGTAGTGTGTTTTTACAAACTTTTCTTATGTGTCCCATACTTTTAATATTTATCCTCTTTGTCTTGTTTTAATTCCACATTTGTGTGATGGACCACATCTAGAAAACATTTTTAAGAAAGCTTATCTAGTTTGCGCAAAGCGCAGCACTGCAGAAACATGGAAATAACAGATAAGATTTATGTCAGACTGCCAACAACAGAAAGAAAATACATTCATGTATTGGTACTAGTCATTGGAAAATCCTGGCTTGGAGAAGAGATAGGAGAGCGCTATACAAGCAGGTATGTATTACATAACAGTAAGTCTCAGATGTTAGCAATATGGTGTGCGTTTGCGCACTGCTTACCTACACGTGAACACATAAAGAGGCAAACGTGCATGGGTATACACTTAGTTAACCATAGCAAAAATCTGATGCTTCTCACAATATATATATATATATATATATATACATATATATATATATATATATATATATATATATATATATATATATATATATATATATATATATATATATATATATATATATATATACACATTTCTTATTTCTCTGCATTTCTGCATTTCTCAGTCCCTTTGTCTGACCTAAAACTATATGTGGAAACATTGTAAACTGAGGGAACAATAAAACTATATGTACATATGTTTACTATCCATGCATACATTAGTTTTCTCACCACCAACCACACCAACAATCAGTACAACCCCAGGGTCTTCTTAATTTTTCAATACATATATCAACCACAATACAAAGTGTAGTATATAATGTTGCATGCAACCTCATCGACAGGGTCATTTAGTGGTGCTCACAGACTTGTTCTGCCAAACTCAAACACCCAAATATGCTCAATAAGGGTACTGGTGTTGTTACACAGCTAGACTTCTAAACAGTATACTTTTGTTAGGCTACAAGCCTCAGATGCCACTAAGAAGTGATGTGCCTATGCAGGTCCCCCAACCTGTTGTTCCCCACATGGCTTGCTAATGTTATCTACTATAAGTTCAACTGCAATCTTAGATACATCAGACTTGTGCCATGGCTCCTGCATTAAGTACTCTTCTGTATTCTATGCACTTAGGTAGGGGTTTGGTTCTCACTGCACTAGGGTGTGTGTGTGTGTGTGTGTGTGTGTGTGTGTGTGTGTGTGTGTGTGTGTGTGTGTGTGTGTGTGTGTGTGTGTGTGTGTGTGTGTGTGTGTGTGTGTGTGTGTGTGTGTGTGAGAACAGTGGAAGTGTGTATCCCAAATTGACTTCTACAATGACATGGTTTTGCAGTGTTTTGCTGCTTGCACAAACATCCATTTCGACAGGCCTCCAACCTCTTATCCCTCACATTGCCTACTAATGTCATCTATTATAAGTTCACCTGCAGTCTTTTATAAATCAGTCTTGTGTGGTGGTGGTGGTGGTGAGTGCATTAAGTACTGTGTTCTTTAGCCCATGTACTTAGATATTTCATGGACAGAGCAACCAAAAAAACTCTCACCAATACTTACTTTCTCCCCTCCCTATTATACAGTGCCCCTATTTTCACTAACCTGCACTCATCTCTACAAAATAAACTCCAGTCCTGCTACCATAAAATAGCCAAATTTACCACAGGCAACTCATATTGCTCACATCACTGTCAAGCCTTAAGTGAATAAAACTGGCTGCAATTTCCACATCATCTTAACCTCATTCAACTGTCCATAGCCCAAAACATTGTCTCCAATCCAAACAACTGCCCTGCCCATAAGAACATTTTAATGCCCCATAGCCCCAAACCCTTTGCTCTGAAATAAAACAACTCACAACTGTACACGTATCAAACAAAAGAGCCAGACACGGCCTTTACTCATACACTGTCACTAAACTATGGAACTCACTTCCAACCAGCATAGGCACTTTTAGCTGCTTCAACAATTTTAAACTCACCCTAAAGAACTGCCTAATAAATACTAAAATCTGCCCCCTGCATCTATCCAAACAGATAAACATCATACTCTACTTGAGCCTTCCTCTAGCTTACCCCAGTCTTTACCCATCAAAACTAGTAGGAAACTCTTTTTGATCTATAAGTTATTTTAAACAACTATGTTCTTACTATAAATCTCACTAACCTTAGCTATAATTCTAACCCCTCACCCCTTTAAAACTACCCCACTGGTGATTTTTCTTTCCCTTTATTAATTCTTTCAACTTGACACTACCCCTCTAGTGAACTAGTAATTTTTCTTTCCCTTTATTAATTCTTTCAACCTGACACTACCCTCCTAGTGAACTTTTCCTTTCTTAACTTTCAACCTAATTCAATATTTATAAAAAAATGTGTGTGTGTGTGTGTGTGTGTGTGTGTGTGTGTGTGTGTGTGTGTGCTGTTACTGGCCATTACACAAAGAGTGTTTTACAGCAGCCTATGTAACACTGTTCTATGCACATTCATCATGCCATTGTTTTTAGCCACTGTTATGAAGTGAAAGCTCTGCAGTATTAAGAAAAAGTATAGTTACTTTTTTGTGTTGCTATGATTAATTGTGGAACATATTGTGCTACATTTGACTCTGTTGCCTATGTAATGTTATGAACAAACACATTAATTACTACTTTTATTCTAATAGTTGCAGTTGTGTTGCCAGCACTATACATAGAATTCACACTGGATGAATCCAGTTCAGTTCAACTATTAATAAGTAAGCATCATGACACATGAATTCTGAGAAAATACCACTGTACCCTAGTGCCTGGAGTGTACACTAGGACTATATATTTGACGGTAACTGCTTCTGGTCTCATTTTGAGCTTTAACAGTGTTTCATTGTCTTAGCTGTTCTGCTCTTGTTTGTGTGCAGAGAGCTTAACTTTTTGCAGTTTTTAGATGAAGAAAAAAAAAACAATTATTTTCCATTACTATTGGCCAATGCTATCTAGCAGAGAAGATCTTCTACAGCTCAACATAGCTAGTCAAATTTTAGTTAAATATCAGTAATGTCACATCTTATCTCTATACATCAGAACTATATGTCCCACTTTGGATACATCTCCTACTGTACACCCCATATGTTAGTCTCCCTAAAACAGCACCATATCACATACCCCCATTATTTTCTCATTCTCTATACAGACACCAGGATCACACCTCACATTATAAGCTGTTAGTTCCCCTCTTTTTCTTCTGCTAGCCTAGTTGACATGTTTTTACTGACTTGGTGCAGATAATGCCTCAGTTCTATGTTATGACATCAATGTAGTGCCATCATGGATGGAGAAACTCTCCAGCAACCTACATAAACAGCAGAGTTATCCAAAACACAAGCATGGTACCCCCTAGCACTAAACTCAAAGCACACAATACACATAAAAACAGGAGCACCAGTGTCTCACCCAGGAAGTGCTTAAGGCAATAGTTTTCTATTGCAAATGTTGTCTTTATAATTGACTGTATAGTGAGCTATACATCCGCCCCACTCTCCAGCTTAAACAAGGTGTCAGCTGTGCGGCAAAAGTAGTTGTCACATCACACATGCAATCAAGTCTCTCCACAAGTCCCACTATTAATCCATCATAGTTGGTATGCATAACTTCAGATGTATCTCTAGAGAATATATGGAGAAAGACATGATTGAGCTCACCAAATGTGTCCCAGGCATGTATGCCTCTATGTTTGACCAGCATTACAAGCCTTGCCCAGGATGAGACAACAGTATAAAGAACAAATTATCTTCTGAAATTGGTTGTGTGTCTGCTGTCATTCTAAGGGGCACCAGTTCCTGTCAGTGTGGGATGACATTGTGGATAGACCATGCTACTTGGCAAGACATGGTCTTCACATGGCACCTCTATGCTTTTGTTTGTTTGCTAAAGCACTTAACTCCACCATAATGCCCTTATCAGGCAAGGTTACACAAACAGACGTTACTGTGTGAAAATATATAACTCCAACAAAGTAAGGATCATGCTGCTAAACTGCAGGAAGTAACATCAGAAAGTGCACTCACTCTCTGTTAACAATTTAACAATTTTCCCAATGGAAGTGGTGGAGGTCTGTGCAGTCACAGAAACCTGATTCAAGGCCATAGTAAATAACCCAGCCTTTGTAAGACACATGCCTTCCACACAATCAGACTGCAATTTGAAGTTGTGTGAACCACAGGAGGTGGATTATCTGTCTTCACTGAAGATGATACTTCCTCTACAGGGGTTAGACAACATAAGCTTATGGAGTTAATGTAACTCCAAATTACTGTGACTAAGAAAACCCTTAATATTATCACCTGGTTATATGTCCCTGTCCATGAACAAGAAAGGCCACACAGCCTATTTATAAATACTTGTAATAATTAAGGTTGAACAAAACAACCTACTCAGAGATTATTTCAGCTGTAACTACACTGACTATAAAACTTATATGAGGCCAAACTCACTTGCACAATAATTCCTGGACTTTGATAACTCATATACCATGGAAATAAGACTGAACCACCCCACATGTGTCTATTATATTCTAGATTTAGTCATCAGAAATAGCATTGACCAATGCAACCGCTCATGTGAAGGGCCTGTACTGTTTTAATCTAACCATAGAGTAGTTTTCTTATAATTTGCAATAGGTACAGGATTACAAAATGAGAGGTCATCTGAAAATGCATCTTCTAACGTAACTACACCATGTTAAGGGATGGTATAATCTTCTAACAAACTAAAGTATACAGAGATGACATTCAAAACTATAGTAAGGCATATCCTGATGCCCTGTGTAAGCATCTCCACAAATGTATAAACATAGATATGCCTGCCAGGAACAAAGAAAGATCCTTATGAAAATAATAACCATGCTGATGGATGTCTGACATTACTTGATTATACAGTAAGTGAACAAAACTGTTGTCTACAAATACAAAAGTGTAAATTCCAAACTGGAAGAGGAACATCCCCAGCCTAAACAAGACAATAAGAGACCTTGTAAAGCCCTCACAGAGCAGCTAAGGGAAATATGTCAAAACCATAGCCAATAATAACCATAAGGCTTTACCCTGCTACATCTGCAACATCAAAGGTATAGCTCAGATGTGTGCTGAATCAGTTGTGGATAGGACTGGACACACTGACCCAGTGTCAATTGAAAACCTGCTAGCTGACATGCTTGGATAAAAAATATCCCCCCACCCACCCCCAAGGTTGCCACAAGTATTCAACATCACCTCCAACCTCAATCTACAAAGAGCAAGTAATCACTGCTCTCTCCAAGACTAGGAACATAGCCTCCACTGGACCAGATGGCATTCCAGCATGTGTTCATGATGTTCTTAACCAGCAAACTACTGCACTAGGCACCCTATTCAATCACAGTTTGAGTACTGCCTTTATCCACACAGATTTGAAATCAGTGACCTATTTCCCCCTACACAAGGGTGGATCAGCAACATACACATGTACTCATAGTCCCATAAGTTTCACAAGCCTCAACTGTAGGACAATGGAATGGATTTTCATGGATGACAGATACAAGGACAGAGTTGTCATCCAAACATTACATCTTTCCCAGCATGGTTTTCTCAAGGGAAGGTAGCGCATGCTAAAACTGGTGGTATTCAATAATGAGATCACAGACATAGCATGTGTGCACCACATTCACCCTTGTCTATCTTGGCTTAGCCAACACCTTCCACACAATCCCACATTCGTGCATTAGTGAGAAGTGAAGCCAGGTGAATAACAACTACTATATTTTCTGGTGGGTTGCAAATTGGCTCACAGACAACACTCATTCAAAATGGAAGAGTTCGCCTCTAGCAATAGAACCATCACCCATGGGTTATGACAAGTGTCACTGCTGTGTCCATTCATGTTCACCATGTACTTCTCAGAAATCAAGACCAAAACTGACTGTCTGTGTCTAGGCATGTTTGTGGTTGAAGGACACTTGGTGCTATCATTATATCCCCTAAGAATGTGAGTGCTGTTCAAAAGGGGCTTACACAGGCTAATGACAATTCTGTGCTGCTAAATGACCTTCATATAAATGCACTATCATTTCCTTTGGTATTAACAATGTTCTAGCTTGTTATGACATACCCTGAATGCCCTAATCACCAGTTCTATATTGATAGACCTAGGAACACAAGTAGACTACAACGTGTCTACTGTGGTGAGGACGGTTTTCTACATAAATATTTCAAATTGTATGATACAAATTTCATTTGTTAATTTCACAACCCTTATAAGAGCATCCACTGTAAAGTGGTGAAATGATGATGGTAGCCTCTGATTAACTGGCAAAGTCCAATATAACTGACAGGTGTAATCATCAGTTCAACCACAGACATACAGATGCAATCTTCATCTATGTAAATAGTCACCCTGGGCGTCAGGCACATAGCTTTACTATCCCTGAATCCAAAAGATAGAAAATAGGTATATGGCACATCATCACTTACACAGGGTGCTGTGTGAAGGTGCAGGAGGCTTAGGGTGACACAAAAGGTGCATGAGTGCATGTGAGTAAGGAAGCGAAACAGGTAAGATGCACCATGAAAATGTTTGGTCTGTAGGTGCCCTCATTGTAACATTGGTGTATGAGTGCCTGCATGCACACAGCCAAGCTCAGTGCTGGCTCTATGCGTCTGCATGTTGGACTGATGTGAGCCATGCATTGTAGAGCTGGCAATTCATTGTTTTCACCCCCAACCATGAGTACTGGCTTTGAAAAGAGTTGCACTGTCACCTCCACGCCCAAGGTCAAATGCAGGGCTACTACTTGCAGGTGAGTGATTTTTGCCTTAACAAAAAACTCCATTTACTGGAAGTTGTCTTTATCCTAGAGAATGCTGATGTCTGTGCGGTCACTGAGACATGGTTTAAAGCTGCGGAGAGCACATCAACAATGCAAGGTTATAACGCCTTCCGCACATTTAGAGGTGAAGGTGTCTCTGTTTACATAAAAAATAAATATACTTCAAGGCTGTTCAAACAGGATGATGCACTTGAGCTGCTCCATGTTCAAATCACCACAGGTAAAATCCAATATCACTTCCTTGCAAGCTATAGGCCCCCCTCTATGACCCAGGAAACCCATACCATGTATTTAAACTTATTAGAAACACTAACCATCCAACTCAATACCGTATTTATGGGTGACTTTGATTACCCCACTATTAACTGAGAATCCTATACGACATCAAACGTACATGTACAGAGATTCTTGGATATTGTAAACACAAACTCCCTGGACCAGATAGTCAATACACCAACCAGGGGTGCAACCATACTGGATTTGGTCCTCACTAATATGGGACAGTGCTGCATACCCCCTATTGTAATACCTTCCCTGGTAAGGTCAGACCACAAAATGATCTTCTTTGAAGTAAAAATAAAACCTATGAACCCCCAGCTCAACCAGGAATATTTAAGAACTATTCTAAGGCTAACTGCCTACTATTAAGTGAGAACCTGGCAAAATTACAAGCCCCTATAAACCCTGAGAACACTTCTGCCTATGCACAACTGTTCACATAAAGCCTGTACAAGCATGTTAATAGCTGCATAGAGGCAGCTGTACCCACCAGGAAGAAATACAGAACTAACTCAAAAAACAAGCCACCCTGGTGGAATCACAAAATCAATTGGATGTATAACAGGAGGAAGAAAATCATGCCAAATATTAGGAGGTGCAGCACCCACCAGGATAAAGACACTCTCATCAAACTAAACAAGCAACTCAGAGGACAAATAATGTCTACAGAGCCAAATTTGAGGTAAGTTTGGCCTCCCAGGCCAAGGACAACCACAAAGCATTCTTTAGCTATGCCCACAACCTCAAAGGCAATACACAGTTGTGTGCAGAGCTCATTGTAAATGGAGCCACCTATACTGAGCCAAAAGATATAGCAATCCTACTGGCTGACAAATTCAGCTCCAACTTTACCCCTTTCTCCCCCTCATCATTCCCTCAGGAAATATCATCAAATATAACTCCACCCTACTATCACGAGGGAACAGGTCCTTAATGCTCTCTCTAAGACCAAGAACACTGCATCAATGGGCCCAGACAATATCATAGGATGCCTTTTAAATAGCATGAAACATGATGTATCATGGCCTCTGGAATCAGTATTTAACTGTAGTCTCCAAAACAGGCTCCATGCCTCATTTATTTACTGGGAAAGTCCGACTTGGAACAAAGCCAATTTTCAGTGCAGGCCTGGGGAGAAACACTCCAGATGTATGTCTTTGTAACATGGGAAGAAACCGGAGTGCCCAGAGGTAACCCACATGAATGCAGGGAGGATATACAGACTCTGCACAGAAGGCACCCCAGCCAAGAATCAAACCAGAGAATCTCTTGCTGTGAGGTGATAGCTCTACCGCTGCACCACTGCACAATCCATGAATGGAGAAAGGCAACAGTTATCCCTCTGCACAAAGGTGGACCATCTAAACACCCTGGATACTACAGACCCATAAGTTTTACTAGTCTTATATGTAAAGGCATGGAAAGAATTATCATGGATGTGATCAACAGAGATATAGTAAACCTCCAAATACTGGACCTCACCCAGTTTGACTTTGCCAAGGGCAGATCATGCCTACTCAACCTGGTGTACTTCTTTGAGAAAGTCACCAAAGCAATGGATGAGAACAAAATTGTTCACACTGCCTACCTTGACCTGGCCAAGGCATTTGTCACAATACCCCACTTGGGCATTGTTGACAAACTCAAGAGGTTAGGTACAACCCCGTATGTCACCAGGTGGATAGCCAGCTAGCTCACAGACAGGACTCAGGAAGTTAGAATTGGGAAGTCTACCTCTACAAAGAGGCCAGTCACAAGTGGAGTCCCTCAGGGATCAGTCCTTGGACTGCTCCTTTTTAGCATTTACTTCTCAGAAGTCAAAGCCAATGTCACTGGTCTCTGGCTGACTAAATTTGCAGATGATTGCAAATTAGGAGCTGTCATGGAATCTCACACTGACACAAATGTTCTCCAGGAGGGGCTGACACAGACAAACAACTGGTGTCAGAGCCATGGACTAACACTAAATGCCAAGAAATGCATAATAGTATCCTTTGGAAAGTCATCCATCCCTGGTAACTATCATACTGACAACACACCCCTTAGAGCTGACCCAGTAGTCAGGGACTTAGGGACACACATAGATGGTAATGTAGCCTTTGATCATCATGTGTCTACAGTGGTGAGGAAATCATTCTATGTTGCGCAACTTATAAACAAAGGTATGGCATCCTATCATTGAGTACAGTCCCCCCTTTGGTATGAACCGAACCAGGCATATCCAACAACTGGAATGTCCACAGAAGTTCCTCACGAAAAGAATACAGGGCGTAAGTAATATGTCCTGTGCAGACCACCTCAAGGCCCAATCCCTGTATTCTGTCTGCTATAGGCTTTTGAGGGGAGATCTATGCCTTGCATATAAGGCATTGTCAGACCCCATTCTGATGGACCTCCTGCATATCCACAAAGCAAACAGTACCAGAATTACCCATTCTAAAGACTTAAACCTTGCCCAGGATATAAACAGGACCTGCTGGAGAGATAGCTATGTATCCCAGATGCTACCCCATCTAAGGAACAGGCTGCCCATCCATGTGAAGCAGAGTTTCTACCTAAACCAATTCAAGTGCAACTTGGAAAATTGGATGGGATACCAGAAATTCATCCCTGGTTTGGAACCTATGTCTATAATGCAAACAGGTAACCTGTAAATGGCTCCCATCCCAGGCCCATGCTTACACTTATCAAGGGAATCAGAACTTGTCAGAGATTTGGGATGCATGGCTAGGCTTAAAAAGGCCCTTGTGATCATTAGCCTAGTAAGCACCTATGAACCTATGAACCTGAACATGCTCCCTTCATGGGAACACTCAGGACCACAACCTCATGGAATGTCATGTCTGGGTGTGGACAGCACACTTCTTGGTAGAGCAGTGGAAGTGCTGCCACTACAGCAGCATTATCGGACATGGCCAAATTGGCACATAGCAGGTGTAGTTGCTGATCTACGCACACAGGGCCAGCATTCCCCTCCCAGCAGACATTCCATCACAGGTAATGTGCGTTTCATGACAGATACTCTGCACTCCATCACAGACACACCTTGCTCCAAAGTGTTATTCATCTACTCCATAGAATCAACACAGTGGAGGGAGTCATGGATGTCAGACTGTGCCACATCTACAACCCTGAGCATTTGTCTTGTATAAACGTAGACAAAGATTGCTATGTCTAGTGGCATGGGGCAATCAGTTACAGAGTGTGTGTGTGTGTGGGGGGGGGGGGCTACAGGTGAGCTTGTATTTTGGCATTCCTCTCAATTGTACAGATTTTCACAGACTGTCCAGATTTTTGCCTTATATTTTTGGTCTGTTTTATCATAAAATTGTGGTTTTCTGACAAATTTGTGGCAAATCATTAATGATTGAAGTTAAAAAATAACGACAGACATTTGGGTTTCAGACTTCATACCATTCGGAAAATTTATGCTAATGTAAAATTTGTTATTCTATTAACTTTCTAAGTTTGCAAAAATAGTATTTGAAAATTGTCCTTATGTTTGGGCCTTTGTCCCACTTTTATTTATGGCTTTGTCTAGATTTCTTGCTCTAGGAGGTTGAGAGGTATGTATTTTGGTTAGGTGATTGTATGGTTATTATGGCAAGACAGCTTGTTGTAGTGATATGGTGGACCCTGGAAAATCAAAACACTGTGAGGGACAGGTTTTCACCACATTCTTTTTATACTGGGAGACTGCCTGATTTAGCAGAAGAGGGTAAATCAGTGAAGATGATTAGAAGATTGGGAAGTTGAGCATCTAGAACTTTTTTATCTTATATGAGATAAATAGTTTTTGGGTTAATACATTAATCTTTGTTTTTGTTTTGCAAGTGGAAATATTATTATACTGGGTCATTCATCTGTTTTCTGGGTAGAGAGGAGAGCAGTAATAAGACCTGAGGAAGCATGTTGTGTCTACAGAGCAGCAGGTGGTACATGTCACTGCATCGATTTAGCAGTCTACGGTGGTAGCTCATAGTTAAATTTGAAGGCAGCATTGGGGATTCCTCATATTTTAGTAATTTATTTAGGGGGCGGTGATCTTAATTGGATCAGTAAAAGGAAGGTATTAGCTCAGATTATTGGTGACTTGGTGGATTTAAGTTAGGCCTGTTAAGGGATGTTGATAGTGAGGATGGAAATTATAACAAGGCTGGTGTGAAGACAGGCTGATAAGTTTATGGGTCTTGAAAGAGCTAGGTGTTTTTTGAATCAAAGAGTTTCTAGAGCATTGCAAGGATTAGGTCTGTATGTGGTTGATCAAAGGGACTTTGAAGTCAGGGCTTTGGACTGGTATAGAAAGGATGGGATTCATTTAAGTGAGTTAGAATTTGATTTGTTTATTGTGCATATTTCTGTGTTTCTGCAAGATTTGGTCAGCGGTTTGTGATAAAGGGGAGGCCGGTCTTGGCAGGCTGGTGGATGGAGTAAGATGGTTTCATTTTGAACTCTTCTTCTGTTTCCCCCTTTAGGGTGATTTTGGTTAAAGGAATTGTGAGTTGAGCAGTGGCACGCTTCTTCATAAAATTAGTGTTTGCTCAGAGTGAGAGGAGGGAATTAACACTGCTTGTATGTGAGGAAGGATGGTGAGCAGTTCTAAAACTGTGAATTAAAATCTTAAATTATATGGATGTGCACTGCTACATATTTCATGTTCTGTCCAAGTACTATTGTGGTTAACTTTTTATATTTTAATAAATTGGTCACAATTGCAATTTTGGAATGTTTTATGTTTATGAGGTGGATATGGACAAATATAGTTTCCTTGTAGGCCTATTTGTTCAGAGACACCTCGTGGGTGTAAAGGGGGTATGTGAAACGTTATTATCATGATTGTGTCAGGAAAGGCTAGGCTTAGGTGAGTTTCAAATGTTTAAGTGTTTTGAGTAAGTTAAGCAGGATTGGTAGGAAGTGAGATAGACAGGGGAGGGGTTTTAAGGTTTTACTTCTAGTATTCACCAAGTCTTTCTGGTGTGGGTTTTGTGCTAAACTCTGCTTCTCTTCCCCTATTTTAGGTAAGATTATGTTTAATGTTAGGCTGTATACAGTTAGGTCTAATTCTGGTGGACTAAGAGGGGCTTTTTTTGAATCCCTTTTCTGTTCCTCCCTTTTTCACTTATGGTGATTTTGGTTATGGCAGTTCTGATCCGAGCAGTGGCATGCTGCTTCATAAGCTTGTTTTTTGTTCACAGTGAGTGGATGGAATTAATAATGCTGCTTGTATTTAAAGAAGGATGTTGAGCGTGTTCCAATGCTGCCTATTAAAATGTTAAATTATATAAATGTGTTATTTCTGTTGCATATTTCATGATCTACCTATGTACTGTTGTGCTAAATTTTTATAGTTTAATAAACTGGTCGCAATGGCAGTTTCGGGGTATTTTATGTTTATGAGGTAAACATGGACTGATTGTGCAAATGGGCCATATATATATATATATATACATACAGATATAATCCAGAGAGAGGGGAACGATTGCCCAAACCAAAACTAGTTACTAAAACAAGGGCATGACCAGGAAAAGCAGTTCATTAATCACAAGGACCTTTGAACAAAAGTCACAAAACACATTAATGCATACACTAGTGAGTTTTGTTCAATGGTCTTTGTGTCGTGGTTCCTCCTTGTTGTCTTAATATATATATATATATATATATATATATATATATATATATAGATATATATATAGTCACACTTTATAATCTCAAAATATTGAAATTTAAAATTTCAGTATCTCGAGACTATAAAGTGGAATTTTTAAAATAGCAAAAGTACATAAAATATTCAAATTTGTGGTTATGGCTTTCCGCTTCATTACATCTGGTGTTTTGTATGGATGGTGTATGGTGTCGTGTTTGGCTGTAGGTGTGATTTAAGGTAAGTAAGTTTTTTGTAAGGGTATTGGATAGGGCTTTGAATGTATGTGAGTGTGTTTGTAAGTTGTACGTGTGGGTTAGGGTAGGTAGGTGAAAGTATGAGTGTGTAAGTGTTGTATGTATTGATGTTTGTATACGTGTGATGTGTGTGTCTGTGTGTGAGAGGACTGTGGAATGTCTGGGTGTGAGTTTGCAGTCTTTTCCTGTTTGTGCGATCTTGGAGTTAGTATATATATATATATATATATATATATATATATATATATATATATATATATATATGTGTATATATATATATATATATATATATATATATATAGAGAGAGAGAGAGAGTAGGGGGTGCAGGGGCTTGCTCCCCTGCTTATATGTATTGTAGTCTTGCTTGTGTGTGTTTTGTTTGTTGTGGTGTGGGTTGGATGATGTATGTGTTGTGTGGTGTATGGTATGTTTATGTGTGTGATTTTGTGTTTTGTGGTTTTGGGGTTTCAGGATTTGGAATGTTCGACTTTATGGTCTTGAAATACTGAAATTCGAAATTTCAGTATTTAGAGATTATAAAGTTAATCTATTGATATATATATATATATATATATATATATATATATATATATATATATATATACATATGGGTCTCCTTCAAAACACCAAAACACCAGAACATCGATAATGTTTTGAAGAAGACCAAAACAACGAAACTGCAGAACACGGAAAAGCGCGAAATTCAGTGTTATGGGATTTTGATTTAGTGCTTTTGGTGTTCCGCTGTGGGTGAGTATGCATGTGTAAGTGTATTTGTGAGGTGTAGTGCTGTGTGTAAGTGTGGGTTGTGACTGTGGTGTGTGTGTGTGTGTGTGTGTGTGTGTGTGTGTGTGTGTGTGTGTGTGTGTGTGTGTGTGTGTGAGGAACTGTAGTGTGTGGGTGTGAGTTTGCCTTGTGTGTCTGTTTGTGCGATCATGGAGTTAGAATATTAAAGTAGGGAGGGGTGTGGGGGTGCAGCCCCCCACATGGGGGTGCAGGCCGGCTTGCCCCCCCTGCCTATTTGTAGTGTAGTGTGGTGTGGTTTGTAGTTTGGGACAGTTGTGTATGTTTTTTGTATGTGTTATACTTACGTGGTTTTCGGTGTTGTGGGGTTTCGTTGTTTTGGTCTCGGTGTTTTGGTCTTCGGTGTTGTGAGATTTCGTTGTTCTAAAGTAGACCCATATATATATATATATATATATATATATATATATATATATATATATATATATATATATATATATATATAGTAATTATGTGCCCCCACAACTTTTATGATACTAGTAATTTTCTTGCATTAACATTCAAACTATAATGCAAACATTCATACTGCATCCTGTAAAAGATCCAAGCTGACACAGAAATTTAAAATGTTGGATAGGCAATAATGTTTAGTCAGACTGTTACTACCACAATGCTGGTTTATTGGCAGCAGACCTTTTGGCAAAGACCTAGATGACAGATACCATTTTGGTCCCAAAATGACATGAAAAGCCTAGATGTGTACTGATATATGATGCTTAATTTGCATAGAGCGTGATCATCTAAATAATGACTTTACTTTTATTCAGATGAATCCAAATACTTTTAAAGACCAGTTTACCTGTCCCAGGATACCAAGGATATGAACTGTCAAAGAAACCACATCCTAATTCGCAGCACACACAGACAAAACTACTACAGTGACTGAAGGAACAAATAAACCAAAATTCCATCGGTAATGTTTCTGCAGGAGGAATAAGGCCTCCTCCTCCATCCCTACACCATGCTGATCAGGGGTCATGAGATCAAATGACTATGAGGGTTGTTTGAACATGAACACTGACAGCTGGGGGCTACACTCTCCAAGAGGACAGTCTATGATGTGTTTTTGTGAATGATTCCTTTTTTTTTGCATGGAGATGTGGGGCAGAGCCCCTCTAAATTATATATACCAACTTGACAGTTATAGCACAGTGTAAAGGGAAAAATTCCCAAAAGCTGTGCTGCCGGTCCACACACAATGCAACATATTGAGTTGAAACTCACTACACATAAAATATTCAACAACAAATAAAGAAACATCATTCAAAGAACACAGTGACAGCTGTTAAAATGTAAGGCCTAATCCTTTGTTAAATTACAGATAGGTTTTGGATACTCAATAAATGACACCATTATTTAATGAATACTCTGTAAAAGAGATAACCAATAAGTCTAATTGCTAAAGGAGGGGACAAATTTTAATACAGGGCATGAGAACTGATCTAAACTATTAGGCAGAAATGATTCAGAGATGGCATTACCATCTTGTTCACTGACAGAATAAAAGAGTAAGGATTATGTTGCTAGTAAACATCAAATAAAAATGGATGAAGAAGGTCTGAACCAGGTAAAAAGAGAAAGAGCTGTAAAAAAGGATGGAAATTAGGAAAAATATAAGGGGAAGAAACTGAAACTTAGGATGTGAAATACAGTTAGCCTCAGGATTATAGACACTAGAAATTGCAACAGTAAGGAATATGAATCCTGTAAAGTGAAACCTTTCAAATTATAGACTGTTTGGAGTAATCTGGAGAAGAGACAAATGGTTGACTTGAGGCAAGGGAACTTTCTCCCCGGCCAAACAATATTATCAGTTATTGCACAGGATCCTGTTAGAGTTTTATACCCATTTCTAAAGTAATCTTGAAAGTCTATAGAAATGCTTATTTGTTGATGTCATCAAGTTGCTGATTGTAATTTTTTTTTCAAAACCCTTTGTGACCATCCAGAGATGAGATATTGGGCTAAAAGCCTGTGGTCAAGTAGGAGAAGATTTTCTGGAGAATATTGATGATTAATGACCATTTAAATTAGGAGACTAGGCTAATGGTCAAGAAGAGGCTGAAATATGTGTAAGATGTTTGGCTAATTGCCAAACAGCATTACAATGGGAAGTGGAATGAATACTTTCTTTATATTTTTAAGGAGTTCCCTGTTACAAAGGTTACTGCTGAGTTAGCTTGAATAACTGGAGGCAGGGGACATGTAAAACTGGTCACGTTTTATGGGACTTATTCTTATCAAGACTGGAAATAGCTTTTAATGCCTTCCTGGGTTGTGTAAGTTGTGTTATCATGAAAAAAAAATTTGCTCTGATGTGTCAAACTTTTGCTTTTTTATTTTCATTATGTATTTTCTCCTTTGGGTAAGAAATTCTTGATGATACATGGGGTCGTTGGTCTCCTGCCAAAGTTGTCTCTAGTTTTAGGAATGCATTTCAGATTAAAAGAAAACTAGGGCAATTTTGACCCTTAAAATGTTTCTGCTGCACCGGGAAATTTTTATTTCAGATGGGTTGAATAAAGGAATTAAACATAACTAAGGCATGACTGCAGTAATTGTGCTTTTAGAAAGGGGCCCATTTTAGGTTGCTTTACTCATAATGTACACTGCCTTCCTTTGTCTCTTGGGATTACCATATGGTACTATCTCTGGAGGTAATATAAGGAATTTAAATCACAAGGTGACCTGGATTGGGAGGGGATCACTTAGGAGGCATTTTTTATAGTACAAATTGGCAGGGAAATGTCAGTTATATCTAAATCTGGGATATTGTTATTTTTACATGTGTTACATCTGATAGACAAATTTAGAATTTTGGTAAGCATATTTCAAAAGGAGTATCTGGTTAATTTGACACTTCTTAAGTCCAACAAGATTTATATCAAAGTCACCCAGAATTATGATATTATTTATTTTCCCAAGTTTTATGATGCAATGATAGTTGTTTCCAGTAGGTTACAACTGGGGTTGGGGCATATAAACTACAACTGCAAGTATCTTAAGGTGGTTGCTAATAGTGATGCAGAGCAGTGTCCATTTAGTGGTTCTTCATTCACAATGTTATTATTGTCAGCTAGTATAACTACAATTTTGGATTTTTTTCTACTAAACTATAGCACCCCATCTATAGTTTGACCATGTCTGCTACCAAGAAAAATGTGGAAATAAGTCTTTATGCATATTGAAGGGCATATTAATTCTTTGAACTTGGTTTCAGTTATATATAGAATATCTTGTTGTTTCTGCACCCTCTACGCTGCTAAGTTGTCTAGCCTTATGTTTAATTCTCTGAGTATTTAAGGGACCGATTATATAGTATTTTTGGTTAAGTATGAGTTTTGTTGTAACGTTTGAGATGTAATAAGGTTAATTTTCAGAAAACATGCAAATGTCACTAATTTGGGATGGGCTAATTTGGTTGCTCATTTATTTTATTTATTTATTTAAGTTTGTTGGCTGGGGTAGAACACTGTCCTATATGGATCTATTACAAATTCAACACAGGAGAAATAAAGGAAAAAATATGCAATATCTAATAAGAGAAGATACTTGCAACAAAGAAGAGTAAACACCAGAGGACAAGAATGGATTAGATATACTGGAAAAGGAGCAGTAAATCACCAATAACAAACCATAATAAATGCAAGCATATACCAGTACTACAGACTTCAAATTACACGACTGTGAATATTCAGGTGAATGAAGCAAATACATGTGTTTGAGAGGTGTCTAGTTATATCTACAGAAGTAAAGAAGAGTTTGGAAATGTAGGGAAGTAGATTTATATAGTAGAAGTTTCTGATGAATCGTTTTAGAAGTAGACAAATGCAGTTGAATCAGGCATTTTAATGATCTTTGCATTTTGGTAGCTGCAGCGGAGTGTTAAGATTTTGGGGATAGCAGGTACACTTGCAGACCATAGAAGTGATGCAGGTTCAAGCTTTGCATTAATGTCACTAGCCATGGAAAGTTCTAATAAATCCAGGCAAAGATAAAAGGTACTTTTAATAGCCTCATTTTGGTAAGGGGTTGACCAGTTTGATAAGAAGCTTTGGTCTCATAAATTATTGTTGCTTCCTGTATTTCATGGCTTATGATACTTTTAAATATGATTTTGGCTGTATTTCTAAGTGATTCCCATAACTTTCTGTTCTTGTTTCTATGGGCTGGGTATTAGCAATGGTAGGATGTCTGTCAAGAATGGCATGCTTTACGTCAGTACTGTTGTTAGGGCTAATGTAGTAAGTAAAAACTCATTGGGCCCTTTCAAAGTCAGGCTTAGCTTGGTTCTGGGAACCAGTAAACTTTATTTTTGGAGGAGGAAGCATTAACACCAGAAAGGAGATAGTATTGTTAAGGGGAAAGAAAATGACTGGGCAGAGGGAGTTTCCTAATAAAAAAATAATAACACGTGGAAGCAGAGTAGAGGGAGTGGTATGAATGAGTGCAGGGTGTAGGAAAGAAGTGGAGCTGAGAGAAACAAAGCAGAGTGGACAGGGCTGAATCCCCAGTGTCCAAACAATAAAGTAGTAATCAGAGGTCTGTGAGTGGGTTATTTTATAAGGAAAGCTGTTATCTGTGTAATAGTTTGAAAACTAAGTCTAGCAATACACAGACTACTTGTGTAAGACAATAGATTCACTGGTTTTGCAGGACAGCTTTCCCATTTTTACTTCCTCTCACAGAGAGTGCATTCAGGTCTTCTGAGTAGAAAGGATCCAGATTTTTATTTAGGGGTCAAAGTGATGGGTAAATAAGCTGTTTTATATGAGGAAGGGGGAGAGATAAGCTGTCTCCTTCTAGCAGCCTTGCTTTCAATTACTGCCTTTAAGATTCAGTCCCCAGGATTCAGCAAGCTCTGCACGGTGTGCAGGAATAGTGCAAGAGCTGTTGCACGCAATATGGCTGAGTGATCCAGGAGCGAGCTCCTGGGACGTGCACGAGCGGTCCTACACTATTCATGCACAGACACAGCTCCTGTATGCTAATTACCCCATTTACAGGTGCAAAACATGCAAATTAAGTGAATTAGCAATCCAGGAAGTAGGCAGGCGTCTGTGCAGGAATAGTGTAACCTAAAGAAATGTATTCGGCTACTAACCAAATACATTTCTGCAAATTACAAAACGGAGGCATGACAGCTGCAAAGAAAGCATGTATTCAATGTAGTAGGCATGCCAATGGCCAAATATATGGCCATTGGCATGAGAAATAGTTGTAAAATTATAAAAAATAACTTTTATTTATTTATTTTTGGCCAATTTCGGCTGTTTAAGTGTAGGACAGCGGTGCACAAATGGGATCAGCCCGAAAATAACAAATAAAGTTGGAAATAAGCTTTTAAACCAAAATCAGCATGCTGCCATAATAGTCAATGGCATGCAGAAGACAACAATACCATGGAATAGTGGTTGCTAAGGGAGAAGGCTGAGTGTCAGTTTTGTAACCATGCATTAGCAGTCAGTTTTATGCAAATTAAGGGATTGATACTGAATCACAGAATTCCCCTCAGTGTTAGCATGCAACCAACTGTGTAGGTGCAGCAACACCATGGTATAAGCGTAAGAGGTAGTTGACCTCATAAGGGGGAGTGTCATGCATGCTGTAAGCTTATTGGAGCAGTGCGGCCTGTGTTTGCCCTTAAGCACAGCTAAGGAAGAGGGGTGTGTCTGATGCTGCCTAGCAGTGTTTACATTGCCTAAATGGGTATGTGTGCCATGCACCACATTTTAAACAAAGAAACAAAAAAAAAACAAGAAATAGCACCTTTGTTCACATCTGAGCACTGGGTATGTGCGGCATGACTCAGGGCTTAAATGGGAAGGCAATGAGAAGGGAAAACAGCAGTAGGAAAGCAATTAAGGAGAACTAGCATAGCTAGCAAGTGAAATGTATCAGAATCAGACAGTTACACAGTCAGCAGCCCAGCACACTACTATGAACTATGCAAACACCTTTCACTCTGGTTTTCCCACAAACTCTATACTACCGGTGTACACAGACAGGGAAATTTTACCTGACAAAACTAACAAAATGTTAGAGGCTGCTGTCGCTCTCATGCATCAATATGTGTAAGAGGCTGAAGGTGATGAGGATGAGAATGCTGATGACCAACCCACAGTGAGGAGAAGGAGAAGAGTATACCGACCCAGGGTTACCTACCAGGGGCTACATGAGCTGGAGATAGTGGAGTGCTATAGGGTGGACAGGGACATCCTACAGCAAATTGTTGAGCTGTGCCGGCCATGCCTCACACACAGAACCAACAGAGGGGAACCCATCCCAGTGGATATAAAGGTATGTGTAGGCTTAAGAATACTAGCTACAGATACCTTTCAAAGGCCAACTGGGGATATCATGGGGCTCTCACAGGCATCGGCATCCAGGGTACTCTACCAGTTCCTGGATGCCATGTCAGCACATGCCAGTGAGCACATATATTTCCTCAACACCCATGAGGCGTTGACCAGCAATATGTGTCTCTTCCACCAAATAGCAGAATACCCTGAGGTAGTGGGTGCTATAGATTGCATGCACATACACATCAAAGCACCACCTGGTGAGCAGGGTAGGGTCTACATAAACCGCAAGGGCTTCCCCTCCATCAACTGCCAGGTTGTGTGCGATGCCCAGGGCATTATAATGAATGTGTGTGCTGGCAGCCCTGGAAGCTATCACTACTCCCACATCTGACATATGACACAGCTGTACCAGAGATTTGCCAGTGGGGACATCCCATATGGCCACCTAGTGGGGGATGCTGGTTGCACACTGGAGCCATGGCTGATGACACCCATCAGAAATGCACACACACCCGAACAAGAACTCCATAATGAGGCACGCGCACAAATGAGAATCATAATAGAGCGTGGGTTTGGGATGCTCAAGTCATGGTTCTGGTGCTTGGACATATCCGGTGGAGCCTTGCAGTACTCTCCAGGTATATGTACACAAATTTTCATTGTATGTGCCAGGCTACACAATATGATCCTGTGGAAACAGCTGCAGCAGGAACAGCATGGGGCAGGGCCACACAGCCCCCTACCATTGCCAAGGCCAGCACAGGCACAGAGTGACTCAGAGGAGTAAACAACCTAAGCCTGCCCATGTAGGTAAAAGGAGGTGTGCCCAGCATGCCCAGGCTTTGACAAAGAGGTAATGCATAGCACATACACTGACACTGTAGGAACCCAGGGAATGACACCTCTCTCTGACTTGCACATACAGTAAAAGGGATGCCAAACATGACAATACCTATGCTTTACCATGTATAGGGAGTGTACTATGTGCATCCAACATAGTCAGCCCTCCAGTACCATCCTTAATACTGGCACAGCCACAAGTAAGTCACTCTTCTTATCAATTGATAAATGGAGTAGTATGTTCTGCTAGTTGTAGCTATGGTATGGATGTGAGCATGCAAGGGAATTGGGTAGCTGAATGTGATGGCAGCAGATAGTGGACACCTATATGGGCAGCATGAAATCCATAACAAATACTGGTGTCAACAAAGAAGGCAGTACTAGACAAGGTGACAAATCCCACTGCAGTACATTTGGTGGCCCAAATGTGTGTCCATAGGACATACACATGCATGGCAGTGAGGTTCACATACCCAGCAACAACCTCAGCCAGCAGGACAGGTGTAGATGACCATAAATAAAGGCTGTGCTAAAGCCTCCAAGTAATGGCAATGAATAACAGCCCCCCCTCCAGACCTACACAGATAGAGTACAACAGGTCAGGCAGTTGTATGTTATTTCTGCCAGGTATAAAGTCTGAAACTGAAATGTAGGTCAATGAAACCTAAGATCTGCACTCTACTGATATGCCTCTAGTCTGCATGATAGGTCAGAACACAAAATGAAATAGAAGCCAACAGAGTACCTGAAATACCAGTGCAATCATGCAGTCATAGCAAATGTTTACAGTTGTCAGGTGTGACCCCCCCACCACAACCCTATGTCGAAATGCAGTAACATGGATGAGTGGGGTTAATAACAGTGGAGCATCAATTACCTAAGCTGGCCCAATTTACAGGATAGATCGTTGCATGTGTACAATATGCAGGGCTCTGTGTGTTAGGTTGTTTTGTGTTGTACATTGTGTGGAAGTGGTCAGGATGTACGAATGGAGGGTTGTGTCCTGGTGGCCTATGGCCAGTACTGTCGATGACAGGGCCATGTTCTGACAACTTTATTGCCAACCACAATGCATCCCAGCAAGACCCAATTCAGCAGTCATCCATACTCATTGTTCAGATGTCAATATGTGTCACCATCTGAAAGACAGACTTGCCATGAATGTGTGTCCAAACATACTCACAGTACACAGGTGGAAGTACCCCAGATAGAGTGCATAAAATGTAACTGTCAACTGTACACACCTTTGGAATTGTACATACAGGTTAGCAGCACACTAGTTGTCTGTGTAGTATGGAATACTGATGTAGTCTTGCCAATCACTGGCAGGTCACAAAAGGCACAGTTATGAAGTAATGAGAGACTGCCTATGTCCCTGCACAAGGCAGCATAAGGGGAATGTCCCAGGTATATCTGTGAGTCAGCTGCAAGAAGCTTCCATATCACACATGCACTCAGCTCACCCCACCATCATCCACAGGTTCATCACAGGTCATATCCCTGCTGTTGGGAATGAGTACAGTATGACCCCCACATCTGTATGGGAATACCCACAGAATGCAGCATGCTGAAGAGGTATCATATGCAGGTGTGTCCCTAGCTGTAAGCAGCACCCTACCAGCATCCAGACCAATGGATTAATATGGACAGGAACTATTGCCATTAACACCTTGCACACTTACCCTGTCACCCCAGGGGAATCCAGTAGCTCACAGCCTGGGACTGTAGGAGGGACAGAATGCACTGGCCTGCTACATATGGTCTGCATCACTAACAAATGCCCTACAGTCCTCTGTCAAAGGCCTGTGCCTCACCCATACTGCCAATGTATGTTATCTTATGGGGTCAACATAACACAGTCCACAGAACACAAATGCAAGGTCATTTGACCAATCCCAGTAGCATGCCTGCCATGTCCTACTGCATAAACTGTGGACCAAACCCTAAATAATGCTGGGATGAAGGGACAACTATAAGGATGCTTTACAGATATCACTCTCATGATGTTAGGAAGAGGATAGAATAACAGAGTGAGGGGGTGTAGAAGCAGGGACGCCATGGAGTGTGTGAAGTCTGAAACTCTGTTGTGTGCTCATACTACCCCTGCCTGCAAACCCAGTAATGGGTGGCTACAAACCCACTTGTAAACCATAATGTGAAGGGGAACAGACCAGATATATGAGCCCTGCCTCCGCATAACCTGGGTGAATCTGTACAGATGAGAGGCATGGCCACAGCAGGATATGGCCATTCTGTTATGTCGGTAGATGTACAAGCAGGGGATCCTCAGCCACCACAGTACCAGGTTGCTGGACCATTTACACAGATCCATCAGCAAGTTCTGCAGCTACCCCTCCAGAATGGCATGAGTGTGCAAGAATATGTAGGCTGCAGACCACAATACTGTACACAGCTTCATTCATCTTGTATTTCCCAGGAAATAACTGTGAGCAAATAAGTATATCTGTCAGTAGTTGATGACATAATACATCACAGTATAAAACAGTACATGTCTGTATATCTCTGCTAACACCAACCATGTAACACAAGCAGACAGATAGCAATAGTTACAGTATCCCACTATCTTTCGCCCATTGTGACTCCATATTTTCAACCTATCTATAGATATCCTGCAGAAACAGGTTGTTAGCTGTAGGTGTAGAACACAAAATCCTGCACTGGAGTACAACCTACATGGAATGGGCTCACACACTCAGTGCAGAAGGTCATACTGGGCATGCTCCTATACTTAGAGAAATGAAGACCATGTGTGACAACAAAATACAGAAGGTCATACTGGGCATGCTCCAACACTTATAAAAATGAAGCCGATGTCTGACAACAACAGTGGACTATACCTGTCAGTCGCAGATGTCTGAACACACACCACATTGCACACCATTCATGCTTTGCACATACATTAGATAGGAATAGTCACACATATCCAAGGCCAACACACTATAATAGGTCAAACACACACACACACAGATGTGGGGAAGACAGAGGTAGACAGTGCCATCGTGAGGCCTGTCCCACCCACCACGCATCCAATTGGTCAATATCACATGATGTGCTGATGTCAATCACTGTAGATGTTTGCTTTTGTAGCCCTCACTCCTATAGTGTCTGTGGGGCTTGTGATAACTGTGTAACATGATAGTCAAATCTGTATTCATCTAGCATTTGTATACCCAGTCTTGTCACATGTAAAGTTGTGTGTGACTGAGTGTTGTGTGTGTGCTTCCAGAGGAATGGTTTATGGCCCATTCACACACAATGCACTTCCCATATCCCATGTTAGCACTCATGATCATGTCAGTCACCTTGAAATAACCCTCTGGCCAATTCTAGGCCCCAAAATCTCTGTGATGTGTGCAATAACTGTGTAATGCTATAGTGTAACATACTAATTAGCTGGGAGTTCTAATCCCAGACATGGCAACTGTGAAATTCTGTGTGTGAGAGTGTATGTGTGTAGACTTGAATGATTTTGAAGCCATTCACAGTCACTACACCTCTCATTGCCCTACTTTAGCAAGCCTGCTGATGTCAGTTACCTTGAAATACCCCTTTGGACAAGGGCCAGCCCTATAAGCTCCATGGCACTTGTGATAACTGTGTAATGTTATAGTGTGCCATACTAGTTAGGTAGGAGTTCTAATCCCAGACATGGCAAGTGGGGAACTCTGTGTGTGTTTGCAGAAATTAACAATTTTGAGGCCATTCACAGTTACTTCATCTCCAATTGCCCTACTTTAGCAAGCCTGCTGATGTCAGTCACCTCAAAATACCCCTTTGGAGAAGGGCCATCCCTGTAAGCTCTGTGGTATATGCGATAACTGTATAATGCTATAGTGTAACATACTAGTTAGGTAGAAGTTCTAATCCCAGACATGGCAACTGTGAAATTCTTTGTGTGTGTGTGTGTTTGTGCATGTAGAAATAATGATTTTGAGGCCATTCACAGTCACTACACCTCCCATTGCCCTACTTTTGCAAGCCTGCTGATGTCAGTCACCTTGAAATACCCTTTTGGACAAGAGCCAACCCTAAAATGTGGAACAATGTAGTAGCAGTAGCTACACAGGTATGGGTTTGAATCTCATCTGTGGTGTTTGTGTGTGTACATATGTATGTGTGTACCTCAAAGATTTTGGCCCCATTTACAGCCATTATACATCTCAGAGCCTGACTTTAGCTATCCTGCAGATATCATCCACCTTACAAGTACCTGTTGCCATCCCTAAAGCATGTCATACCAAGGTTGCATGTGGTAAATACGTAGCATAATGGTCTGTAAAGATTGTTAGAGGTTTAAACCTCACCCCTGACAAATGTAAATGTGTGATTAGGGTAAAATTATTTTGGGGATCTCCCACCCACTACATCACCCAATGCCAGTATTTACAAGGGCCGGTGATGTTCCTCACCTTAGAAGTACCTTGGGAGAACATCCGTCCTATAAGCTCTGTGATGTATGCAATAAATATAGTACACTGTAGCAGCAATACGTAGCTAGGTAGAGGTTTGAATCTCAGTACTGGCAAGTGTGTGTGTGTGTGTGTGTGTGTGTGTGTGTGTGTGTGTGTGTGTGTGTGTGTGTGTGTGTGTGTGTGTGTGTGTGTGTGTGTGTGTGTCTGTGTGTGTGTGTGTGTGTCTGTCATCAGTATCCTGTGTGGAGGTTGCTGTGATGGTGTAATAACAGGATGCATTATGGGGCGGGTTTTGCTAAATTATTATATTGAGGACCTACTATATGTCACAATGTCCACCTTACAAGGACAACTGATGTCAAACACCAGAGAGGCTGGTGTAGACAATCCATAGCTCTATATGTGATATCATGTGAACAATATAGGCAACCCTTGTATTACTCAGTGAACACTCTCCACCCATGTCTCATACACAAACATACTTGGCTAGGCAACAACCACTATATTGGTAGTTCCCTGCATATTGCCTCACAGATAGTAACCACAGTGTGATTGCAGTGGACTACATGCCTGTTGATCACAACAGTGCTATGACATCAGAAAGTACTGTGATGTGTAAGATCTCCTGACTGAATGTGTGTTATACAGCAAGTAAAAGGACATGGCACCCTGTTCCATCCCTACAGTAGGCAAATAAATGCTTACAGTGGTCCTTTTGCTATGTTCCCCACTGGATGCCTGCAACAACTTTAGAGTCTGCAAATGTAACCCACAAAGGGAATACCATACCTTATACACATGCCCTGTATAAACCGACGCCACTAACTCCACTGAATACCTGTATCATGCTGTCAGTGTAGGTGCAAGCATGACCTCAGTTCCATAGCCAAGTCTCCCCAAATGAGGTCAGGAATGCTACACCAGAAGATAAATATCTGTACACACAACATGCCCCAGAGACCTCAAGTACACTTCCACACATCAAAGAACATGCATGTGGGACATGTGCACAACCCAGACACTCTCTATGTTATGGAATGTAGACCACATATATGGGAAGCAGTGCACATCACTGACCACCCACAATAGTAACCCAGATGAGTGGATGGTGAATACAATACTCACCTGTGGGGACCACTCCAGGGACTACACCCCTGAGCCACACTGGAGATCACTGTCATGTGGCCTGATGCCAAGGTATTCCCTTTGCCTAGCCTTGTACAGCCATCAGGCCCATTCACCTACTACACACCTGTGAATCAATGAACCTATGCATCGCAGTACTGGTAAGTGTGTGTGTGTGTGTGTGTGTGTGTGTGTGTGTGTGTGTGTGTGTGTGTGTGTGTGTTTGTGTGTGTGGAAATTAATGATTTTGAAGCCATTCACAATCACTACACCTCCTATTGCCCTACTTTAGCACACCTGCTGATGTCATTCACCTTAAAATAACCCTTTGGCCATGTATCAACCATATAAGCTCTGTGGTGCTTCTGATAACTGCGTGATACTGTAGTGTAGCAACCTAGTCAGGTAGGGGTTCAAATCTTGATCCTGCCAACTGTGATAATGTGTGTGTTTCCCTGAGTGTGTGTGTGCCTCCATTGACACCTGCTTTTGTGGATATTCACATAACTGCGTGATACTGTAATGTATCAACCTAGTCAGGTAGGGATTCAAATCTTGATCCTGCCAACTGTGATAATGTGCGTGTTTCCCTGAGTGTGTGTGTGTGCCTCCATTGACACCTGCTTTGTGGACATTCACATGTACTACACTTCTCTTAGCCCTCCTTTAGCACTGTTACTGATGTCACTCACCTTCAAAGATACCTTTGGACATCTGTCTAGCATGTAAGCTCTGTGGTGCATGCAATAACTGCATAACACTGTACTAACAATACATAGGTAGGGGTTTGAAACTCAGTACTGGTTAGCATGTGCTTGTGCATGTGTCATCAGTATCCTGTGTAGGTGGTGGAGTGATTATCTACTGACAGGATCGATTGCAGTGTTAGTTTTGCTACATCATTATATTGAGGACCCATATGTCCCATTGTCCACGTTACAAGGCCAACAGTTTTCAAACACTGTAGAGGTTGTTGTAGACAATCCTAAGCCATAAATGTGTATAGCCATGTGCAATTACTATGTGACAGTATGGATTAGCAAAAATATAGGCAACTGTTATAATATCCAGATATCACTCTCCATCCATGGATCATACACAAACACGCTTGGCTATTACTCTCTTACACACTTCTTTTCTTACTTTGTCTC
>NC_056745.1:369121267-369213767 GCF_019279795.1 Protopterus annectens
ATGCACCACATGCCACGGATAACTCAACTAGACCTCCACAGTCAACAGAACATGGTTGGGTACAGGTCTCCAACCCAGACACTGGTCATGTTATGTAATATATGTTGCATACATGTCAGTTGGAGCACCTCACAGCCCATCTGCAAGAGACAACCAGATGATTGGATGTTACATTTAACTGTCACCCTGAGGATCACTCCCGCGGCATCAGTTGATAGATGGTCTGCTGAAAAATGTCAGGTGGCATGATACCACTGTACCCACATCCCCTACTCTCCTCATCTCTCCATGGACAATATCCTGGTACACACCTAGGAACACCTGCACCTAATGACCCCAGTAATGACAAATGTGTCAGTGTGCATTGCTGAGAATAACAGTGTATGTGTGTTTGTAAACTTGCAGTTGATAATACCCTGAGGACCTTCTCACACACTACACCCCCATTGCCATAGTTAGAAATGGCTGCTGCTCTAATGGATATTAAATGTACCTTGTTAAACTCTTCACCCCATGGGCTACCTGGAACTTGCAGTATCAGTACAACTCTGTTGTACAAATGGGTAGATAGGCATGGGTTACTCTCTGAGTCCTGGCAAGTGTGTGCATGTGTGCAAGTGTGTGTATTTGCAGGATACAGCATTCTGAGGCCACATTCTTCAAATACAATACATCTGGCCATACAGTATAAGGGATAGTGATGTTGCTGACATTAGGAGAGTCATGACAAACTATCACCCTACTATCCCTGTGGCATGTGCAATAAATGCATATCCCTGTAGTAGCACTGATGAGATAGACAAAGGGTTGTATTGCAGTCCTGATCAATGTGTGATTGTGGGAATGTCAGAGTATTATCATGGGTTTCAGTGAGTAAAATATCCAATGTGGTGTGTGGGTGCTGGGTATACTGCCTTTACACCATGGTAACCCCAGCACATGTCCCAAGGTCCATTGTATGAGGACCACTGTCACCATCAACCATACAGGTAACTGAGTACATTATCCAGCCCAATGATGCATGTGCTGTGCAAATTATCTGTAACAGAATGGACTCACTGACAAGGTAGTTAGCACTGATAAACCCAGATCTCTCAGATTTGTCTATGGCTGTTATGTGTTTGTCAATGTGTATATGACAGTATGTCATACTATGTATTGTTCATTAACACCCAGTACATTCCCATTACCATACTGTAGAAGGCCTGGTGATGTTCCTAACTTAACAAGAAACTCAGGATACACCTCATCCTAAAAGCTGTGTGGTGTGTGCAATTAAGACCAAACATATTAGTAGCAATAAGTACCTAGGTAGGGGTTCTACTCTCAGTGTTGCCAAGTAAGTGTGTGTGTATGTGAAGGGATCTACTTCAGTTTGCAGAAAATACATGTTCCAGGAGGTCATCTGTCTAAGAACTGACTGGCAAATGCTAACATTTCAAAGGAATCATCTCGTGGAAATTAATTCCATCAAAACTAGTAGTAGATGTATAAATGCCCTCTTCCCCACTGTATAGCTGTACAGCGATACTGGAGTTGGTATATATAGTTGGTTGTCGATGTTGTGGACACAGTCACCCTCATTGGGGTTATTGTTGTGTATAAACTCCCACTTAGCCTGCAGTAATACTGTACAGTTTATGTTAACAGGTTAAGTAGATGTCACTCACACTATGTGTGGCTCTGCACCACCCCAGACTCTCCAAAGTGGAGCGCTGTGCCACCCATACCAGCGCACCTATGTTTACCAACTCCAGGATTGCACTGCATTGGGGAAGGGGTATATACCCTGCCAATACCATTGTCAATTACATTAAAGTAGCAGACTGATTATTTACTGATGTGATGTTTTGCCTGTTTTGTCTTGGTGGAATTACATAGGCAAAAATGGGTTCACTGCAAAATTAAGTAGATCCATGTGTACAGTATTCTTACTGTATTGCATCAACATCAAAGCCTCTGTGTGTGTGTGTGTGTGTGTGTGTGTGTGTGTGTGTGTGTGTGTGTGTGTGTGTGTGTGTGTGTGTGTGTGTGTGTGTGTTATACACAAACATGTGGTGTGTGCCACCCAGTACACTTACCATTGTCCACTGTAGAAGGGTTGCTGACATCAGCCACCATGCACTCACCTGTATATACCCCTCAGACCTATCAGCCATGTGGCACATGCAGTACATTTTATATAGACCTGTTACTTGTGTTCAGCTGTACCCAGGATATGACACAGTCAATGTGTCACCACAGTGCCATACCCCTTGCAGGAAACAACAGCAGACCAACATTCCACTGACATAAAGACACCTACAACACAAACTGAATACATTATGGAGACCACTATCAGTCAGTGTTAATAACAGCTATAATGCATCATGACTGGACAGCTTCACATCCAGACATGTAAGCATTAAATTTTCCTGCTGCAAAACATTTTACACAACAGTACATTTCTACACCTTAGTACATTCACCCTGTGCATCAGATCCATATTAGCCTGTCCCTGCATCAATGGTATGGATGACAGAGATGTGGCACAGGTATCATCATATGCACAGGGTGTGTTGTGGGTGTGCCTGAAACCTAGGCTGAGCCATTTGGTTGATATCATGTGTGTGTTAAGGGGTTTTATTATTAATTGGGCTGTGCAGATGTGGTGTGTGTAGGTATGAAGGTGTCCTAGCTGTGTTGGTGATGTGTGTGTGTGTGTGTGTGTGTGTGTGTGTGTGTGTATGCAGACTGTTCGACCATGTGGCTGCCATATACAGAGGTTTGTTGGACAGCTGCAGACCATAAATGGCAGGGTGTGCAGTTCACCGTCTACGGCCATGGACACGAGAACTGTGCCTGCCAGGAGTTCCACGGGCACTATCAGGTACAAGGCCAGATATGGTACTCTCACCTGATGATTACAAATGTGGGCTGGATCTGGGTCCCTGTTGGGACTGGCCAAGTCCACATGCACGTGGCCTGCTGTGTTGTGGTGTGGACAGCACCCCCCCTGCAGTGCTGCTGCTGGTACTGCCTCTACAGGAACAGCTGTAACTTGTTGAATGTCCACTTAGACCTCCACTTGTTGGTGTTGCTGACCTATGTCCATGTGGCTGTCACCTTACTCCCACCATATGCTCTAACACAAACATTGCACAGTCGAGGATTCCCACCATCTCACCCAGGACCTCTGCAAAATAACAGTGGACACCTGCACGATCACAGATGTTGTCAATAACAGCAGAATGAGTAGCCCTCTGGAGCCTTACACTCTGTCTGGTATAACATTCCATACATGTCTGTGCCTCCATGACATCCTGAAACATGCGTCTGGTGACATCTGCTGTGGCACTTCTGCCAGGGGCATGATGGCCAGCAGCCCTCCTATGAGCACCCTTGAACATCTGCCTGTGTGGTACCTCTTCAGTCATATGACTATGGCTGCTGTGTACAGACACACTTCCCATAGTCACCACACTGTCCTGTCCCATGCCACCACCCACCAACTGTCCCTCATCTATGGCCACTAGTGATGGGGTATGTATAGGCAATGTGACTGTGTGCGGGGATGGGGTGGATAACAGTGGGATGTCAACCAATGGCACAGTTTCAGACCCTGACAACCCCTCATGTGATTCACTATACCTATCATCATTGTCAGAGTCTGTATGGACACTAACATCAGTTTGCCTGCAGGAGGGACCATGACCCATCTAGCCACCTATGAGTGGAAAACAGAAAATGTACTTTAAGACCTGTACATCATTGCTTACCTCTGCACACACGCCCGCACACACACACACACACACACACACACACACACACACACCCACACCCACACACACACACACACACTTACAGGTAAGGTGGCACAAAGATATTACACATACCTCTCATTACCCAACTGTCAACATGCATGACATATGGCATGTAACAGCATGCACTGTAGCTATACTCAATCCCTGTTACCAACATTATACATCTCTGTGATGCATGAGTTCTGTTAGTAAGTGATGCCCCTTCCCCTGGAACACACCGCACCCATGGACACAGTATTGCTGTGCACCTGTTCAGTACCCTGGCATGTACTGTGCACCATACCTCACAAATGGACACACCATTGCTGAATGTGTATATGTGTGGCAGTTATGTTTGCTCTGTTGCCCACAGCCCCTATGTGTTTGTCTGACACATACCTGGGTGGATATGAGCACAGATGTCAATAGTGAATGCCTGATGTCTGATTTGCAGATCTCATCATCAGCAGTGAGCAATAAAATCCAATTACACTGAAAACCTTCAAAGCTTACTGTAGTTATGAGGAGTGTGCACACCCTTATTGACATGCCACCTTCTTCTCTGATATGCCATGGGGCCACAATACTGCATATGTTAACATTACACACACCTGATATGTGACATATAACCTGTGCAATCAAATGCAGTATTAAACAAATGTGTAAGTTGTGCAGATGTTGATTAAGATGCATACAATATGTGGGTTGTGCAATTGTGCACACCCTTAACATGATGGTTTTTGCAGCACCTGTTAAGTGAACTACAGCAGTCACTATTCCTGGAAGAGGTATACTAGCATGGCCCATCTTCACTTGCCATTATTTGGTCTCTCCACCCTACAAATGTCCCCCAACTTTGCCAGATTGCAAGGTCAGCTCATGTGCACAGCCCTTGGAGGTCACACAGTGCCTTCACTATTGCTGTAGAGTTAGGGTTATGTCTGGCACAATGCATGACCTTGACTGTATTTAGATACAGCCATTCTTAGTGAGCTTTGCATGTCTGCTTCAGTTCACTGTTGTGTTTCAGGATGACACCCCTCCCTATCCTCAGCCTTTTTGTAGATGCTTGACAACTATGGGCTACACATGAGTGTCATTTTGCAGTGTCCCAAATTCAGAACACCATGTCTACCGGCCTAGTTCATGCTAATGAACAGCAAACCTAAAGGTGTACACTGGCACCAGCAAGGTACAGATGGGGATGGTGGGCCTGAGGTGGAGTGAGGTGTTGCTTGTGCAGCACATGTATCTTTATTAATACTGTCTGTAGGTTTCAGCCTTGGTCTCGGTACACCATTATACATTGCAACACATGCCTTTGGGAGACTTGATGTTATGCATATGCTGCCTGTAGACAGCCCTGGAAGATGTCTCCTGTGGAACAACTCTCCCATCTGATTACCCTAATCCATAGGCCACACTTATGCAGAGTCCAGGTAATTGTCAACACAGGTACTGTACAGGCAGTACTTGCTAGACATTTCTGCAAGTCCCTCAGTGTTGCTGCATGTTTCTGGGCAGCCTCCATGACCAGTTTGCAACATGTGTTGTCATCTGTCTTGGATGGGCATCTGTTTATTTTCTACATTAATGGTGTCCCATACTTCATCGTCACATACATGCTTGTCTGCACTGTTTGCCATGGAATACGCAATGGCAAGGTAAGGCTATGTCTCCCACTCCTGAGTGATACTTTTTGGATATGGGATCCATTCCATGGTTTGTAAGATGTGTGCAAGCCACAGCTGCCTCTGTTGCAGGTGAGTGGGCAAATGTCATGAACATACTTCTTGGACAGCAGACCATTACTTGGTGTGACATTGAGGATCCATACTTAATGGAAGGTGCGTACTCAAGAAGAGTGAATGTTGCAGTACCTCAAAAGCTGCTTCCACAATATGTTATTTGGAGTGTGTGCACACATATGCTTCCAGTGTTTGTTAAGGTACGTTTTCCCCATATTTGTTGTCCTAACATAGGATTCCATATTACACATTCATTGCTCATGTTAGGGTCACATTACAGGTTGTAAGGGTTGTGGAATGTGGTATTGTGATATGCTGTTGTGTAGATCTGTAACAGTTGCCATTGTAATAGTGGTGTATACACTTTTGTAGCCACTGTATAAGGGTAATGTTTCGGACATGTCCCTACTGTAGGCCATTTGTCCCACCATTATGTTTATCTCTGTCCACACATCTTACACTGACAGGTTGTTAGTTATACTGCAGGACTCTTACATACCCTTCAGATATGCCACCATGGTGACCACTGTGATGCAGTGCAGTTAACAGCAACAATAAGTGAACATGTACAGCATGCATTATGGGTAGGTGTGTTAAATGTGTGCATGGCAAATACCATGGCCATAACATGGCTGGTGTATTAGCAAACCTCAGCAAAAGACCTCCATACTCACCAGCTACAGGCTGCTGCCCCAGAGGTATATCAGAGGGACCTACATAGTTGTGTGAGAGATATGATGTTAGTAGCCACACCTGTGGCATTGGTACAGGGTGGGAGCAGCATTTCAGTACATCAACAGTACATACTTAGAATACTAGAGATTATGCACATCTGTTCATTACTACACTGCATCAACAGACTATGTTATCTGACATATGCATTAAGATACTTTACAGATGAAGATGGATAAGCAACAGTGGTCTACTAATGTGCCCTGGGCCCTTATCTGCATGTTCCTCACCCATTGTGTGGGTAGCACCCACCGCCACCATGCTATCTTCAGGTTCTTGACCTGGCTGGCGGGCAGGTGCCCCAAGGCTGATGAGGAGCTCCTCAGTATGTGTCAGTGGGGGCTGGATGGCATGACCCCCACCTGTGGCTAGCTGGTCCCTCCTAACTGCAGCAGCATGCTGATGGGCATGGGGTATGAGGTCAGTGCAACGATGTCGGACCTGCTTGTTCCACAGGGCAGTCCTCTCCTGCAGATCATGGGCCATACGTCCAAAGAGGGTTATGTGGTGATGCACAATAAAGTTGATAAGTATGTCATTCTCCTGTGGAGTGAAAGCAGGGGGCCACTCTCTTGACATGGTACCTGGAAGACATAAACAGGAAAAAAAGTCTGAGGACCTCATACTGCAAGGATATAACAGTTTTTAATTGACATCCCCCCTATCCACCATATCTGCAAAAATAATCTGAACACACACATCAATGGGTATGTTTGCACCAAACCTACTGTTGGGATATATATCCTATTGTGCAACAAATATTGAAATGTGTTTCTGTTCATGTTCCATGTTGAAACACTATCATTGGTGGCCTGTTGCTAACAATGTAACCTGCATGCCATTGTAATGGCCACTGTGGTTCCATATATGCATGGGATCTGTTTGCTATGCAACTGTTCCAAATCTGGTGTTTTGGGTTAATGGGAATATCTGTGCATGCTATTATAACTGATCCTGGATTGTTGTAATATGGGCTGGTAAGATGGGAAGCAAATGAATCAGAAGTATCTTGAAACATCCATGAATGCCTGTTTTTTGCTGACTTGAAGAATCACTATCCCTATAGGACAGAAGTAAGACAGACATTCAGCAAATCCTACACAATAAGGGGTGGCAAGGAGAATGAAAGAGCACAAAGTATCTACTGTTCTTATCATTCCTGCAACAAAATGTAGTGGGCAGATGGGTCAGTCATTAATTACCCTATTTAAGGCCTGTTAGGGTTTCAGGCAGAAGTGAAAAACAAAGCATAATAAGGATATATACACAACTGAGACAGTGACACTTATTTTACAGAAAAAAAAGAATAGTAGCAATAAAACCAGAAAAGTAGTAGCAGCTCTTTTATCTTTAGCCTTGACGATGCAGGTTTCTGCTATATGTGCTTACGGAGATACTGGAAATATAAAAGCAAATAAAGCAATGCTGTCAGACAGTCTGCAGTTATTTATTTATAAGTAGCAAGCTCTATTCTGGAGATGAAGGGAGAAAGCAGTTGTACCTGAAAATCCACAGGGATAGCATCTACTTTAAAAAGTACCTATGTATGCCTGAGAGACAACAGGTACAAATACACCTGACTTCCTTTCCCATCTCAACAATGAAGCAGTCTCTAATATTAAGCCCATACTATGATGCAGCATGATAACAGGGATAATTTTATACTGAAATTCCTATGATAGAGAAAGTCTATTTAATGACCCGAGGTTTGAGAGTAGGAATGGTCAGAATGAAAAAAAGAAAAAAAACTGCTGAGATGGAAGAAAGACATAGCATGTCTGAGTACGGTGACATTTTAGTTGCGTGTGTGTGTGTGTGTATTTGTGTGTGTGTGTGTGTGTGTGTGTGTGTGTGTGTGTGTGTGTGTGTAAGCAAGAAATGGGGAGGGGGAGTGGGGTGTTGTGAGAGGACATTCCCCTACAAAGGATTTGATAAGTATGCTATTCTCTAAATTTAACTTTCCCAACTTGCTGTTAGCATGTTGCAGATTGACTTCATGTATAGAGCCTGTAACAAGAGTGTGGTTGTAGAGTAAATAGTGGGTAGGGGAAATGGTAACAAGAGGGTGTTCCTTAGCAGGACAAAGAACAAATTACATATTTTGTTATGTAGAATTTACAACCTGTTAAAGACAGAGAAGTAGAAGGGAATAAAAACTGAGATAAAAATACTTTGTTACTGGCATAATGTTTGCTTTAACTAAATCATTGTTTGCTAGTGATCCTAAGAGGTTTATGGATAAAAGGTACATTAGTTCGCTAATGACAAATCATTCATGAATCCCAACACTGAGGTGTAAAAGTCTGGAGAGTGTGAAGTGTACAAGGACTCTCACTGAGCACATGTGGAAGTGACTATTAAACAAGGTCAGGATACAGGGTCGCTGTAAAACTATACAGAGGATGTCCAGAAGGTGAGGACGTGAAACATATCGAATGCTCTGGATATATGAAGAAAAAGGGCTCTATTCAACTTCCCTATATCAATACTTTGACAGACCGGCTTTGTTAGGAAAAACAAACATGCTACTGCTGTGTTATGACAAAAATGGAATCCGCATGGATCTTCTCATAGTTATCAATAAGTCATCAAGATGTGTAATGATTACTAACAGTTTGGACAAAAATGTGGACATTTTAAAGATGAAAGTGATTACATAGGAAACATATCTGACATATGCCTTCTGCAGTTCTTTGTATAAACCATTTGCTTCTGTACTGTGATATTTGGGGAGCAATATTAGCAGAGAGTATACTGAGAAGGAAAATTTCTTATGAAACAAGTAGAGGTAGAAAGAGTTGGAAGTCAGTCTATCACTGACTGCTAAGATGTAAGATACAGGTCACTGGTCACGGACAATGAGGGGGTCACTGCATAAAGAGGTGCACAGCTAATCTGACATTTAATAGAACATTGCAGCATGCCAAGCAAAGGACTACATAATAAAAGGTAGGCTTTGCAATAAAAAATGCATATCACTAGTCTGTTCTGCAACAGGAACAGTGCTGCAGAAGCACATATGATCAACGTGATGCATATTATGGTCAAGGCATGACAGCATGGCCAGGTAACATGTGCTTATGCGTGCAATGTGGTTCCACATAGCTGCATCTAGCACCAGTCCAGCACAAGAAGGGCAGCCCAGTGTTTAACAGATGCTTCAATGACGGTGTCCTTAGGAAGCCTCGTAACATAAATTTGGAGGAAATAAGGAAGATAAGAATGTATGAAATGGGAGAATCGCAAGTCGAGGGAAACATGAAATGGCAAATCAAGGTATTAAAAGTGGAGAGAAGGCATGCTAACTTTTTATTTGAACTAGACTCTTTTTAAGTGTTTTAAAAGAAGTGTAGGTGGATATTTCAGAGAAAGATAGCTGTTGATGGGCTACAAGAAGAAGGGCAGGTAGCAGGGGTACATAAGACACAGACATTATCAGAGCTCCTACCCACTTAGCGATGGTGCCATTGTTTCCCGAAGGGTTTTGGTGCATCCAGGTTAATCCACAGCTACATAACTGCCTGAAAAGGCTGTTTTGCAGTTGATCTTTATAATTCAGTTCTACTGTTAAGTTGTGTCATTTCTGAAAAGTTATTGCACTTTAAATTGTTTTTATTTCACTGTTACTGTGTTACAAAAGTTTGTTGGGCTTTGTCCAGATGCAGTCAGAACTGTATATTTACTGTTGAGTACTGCATTGCACTTTATCTGATAATCTCTTAGTACTATGTCAGTGACCTTTTTCTTGGTTTGAATTTATCAGTGCCCTGGATTTTTGCCATGACCATGTTCTTTGATTTCCTGCACGTTCTGTTTTGCTTCTAGCTTTTCTGCACTCTGCTGGCCTCAGACAGTGTTTTTAAATTAGAAAATATTTAGTATACTACCTAGTAGCAGTAGAATGAACCTAGGTCACTTCTGAGCTTGGACATTGTTTGAAACCTCCTAGTGCCTGTTTGCTATTGGCCAGAGAGATAATTTGTTTGTTTATGCTTTGTTTCTGCCTGTATAAAGCCATCTCATTTATGCAAGGCTTGGCTCATTATTGTAGCACTTCTACTTTCTTAGTGATGGTGCCATAGTTTCCAGAGGCTTTCTATAGCAGCCAGATCAATATCAGTACATGATGCATATAAACAGTGAGGGGTGGTATGCACACAAAATGTGGAAAAGACAGAGGATGGACACATGCAAACATTGTGGACAAATGGTGACAATGGTGAAGGAGAAGGTTCAGCAGTGAACAAGGAATGGGGAATGACACATAATGGATGACACACCAGGATGGCCATAGGCTGAAGTTCAAGTATGACTAGATATCAGGGTTGTTAGAGAGCAACAAGACCAGGCATCATCACTCACATACGTTTCTGATGTTATAAGACTGCTGCTCCCCTGGAGACCATTTGCACAGATCAAGTGGCCACAGCCACATCTTCTCATCTTTTACAGCTGGATTAGATGAAGGATGACACAATAGAAAAATGTTATCACACACACTTCTGCTACAAACAATATTGCAGTTATACAGTGGACAGGCCTGAATGGCATACATTCCCTGCTGCCAGGAGATATGCTCCTACCTCCTGCAGCATCCAACCTAATTCAGCATCCATTACTCTGAGCTTGAAAAGAAATGATGTAATATTAACTATACGTGAAAAACAGTTAAGACAGTAGATGTCCATTATAATAGAAAATGATTACATTTCTTGCTGCCCTCCTTAACCTCTCTCTGATATTATTGGTGTTTGTAAAGATTGTGTCACTATACGTATGCCAGCATGCTAGCACTGCTGACCAGAAAGATTGATGCCAGGGGCGTAATTTACCTTTCCAGCTTTTTGTGCCAAGCATCCACTTTACATAGTGGCCACCACCACTTTAAGAGCCCAGCAGAAGTTCCATAAAGTTCATATGCAGCAAGAACAGGAAAATCCTGCTCTCCCTGGCACACTAAACTGGAGCTTTTCATTCCTCACTGCCTGAAATAGCCATAGGCCACTCAGTCAGGTCCACTAATGGAGCAAAGTGCTAGTTATGCACATATGGATCCATGTTTGTAAATGATATGTCAGGAAATTTAGTCCTGTGCAGTAGCAGTAGTACATGGCAGTAGTGCTGCACCAGTGCACTATGGGTATACCCATGCTGTGTGCACGAGCATACGGGTCACATGCTTAATGGTCACCATGATGTGTGTGGCTAGTGTCACTTAGTTTGGACAGTTCATTACACACAGACAGTAGTTCACAGAAAGTGAAACTAGCTGACTTCTTTAGCATAACTATCATGCCATCAGGCTGTTGTTGTCATGATATAAAATATAGGTACCATTTGGTATGCCAGTCACAATTATACAACACTGAAATAAAGACATTTCAGTAAATTGTGGGTTGATGTGGAACTTCACAGAGTTAAGAAAGAGTCATACCTGGTAACGTTTTTCAGTAATAATAAAGAAACCCCATGTTGGATGTCAACAGGAGGGAAACAAATGTTGGTGTATGTACAGGTGGGAACTCGTGGAACCATCATGTCAATATGCCATCTGTCTGTGGCTGGTGGGATCAAATTGTGAAGAAATAACACTATAGAAATACATCCTAAAAGGGTGTCATATGTTGATGCATGGTTACAGCAAATGGGACCTATGTAAAGGGGGAGGCTGAGGCCATAGGTTTGTGCCTACCATAAAATATCAGATCACAGCAGAAATAGTATCTGAAACATAGCTACTTAGATGTACAATGCATTACTAAGTTGCTGTTTCTGATTATGATGCATGGCATTGTTATGCCACTCTGCACTTCTCCCATAGGTAGCATCAGTTTGCTTAGCACAGCACTGTAAGCTCTGAGCACTTACCTGCCATTAACAAAAGCTAACTGGCTTCACAATGCTATTCTTCTTTTCCATGATCCCTCTCTGTGATTTTTTTTTCTGATCCTAAAATTAGAATTGTTCTGTGCACGCTCGCATTCATCAGCTTACTTCAATGTTTCCTGGAATGTGCATGCTGTTCTGTTTATAATGGGAGAAATGAGACAGATACAAAAATTATCATGTAAGATGCTATATAAGTATTCCACAAGGTGGACATTTTTTAGCTATGCTTTACATGTTTGAGATTTTGTAAATTTATATGTTGCACTACCGGGCTATGTGTTTAAGGGTGGGAGGGTGCTCCTGTTTGTGGTGTTTATCAGCTTTCCTTAATTTTCTGAAAATTCAAGTCTGATGTCAGAACTCTGTGAGGGGGTAAATGTATTAGTTTTTGATAACATGGTTTGTGAAAGATAGTTTCTGTTTGGAGGTTGTACAGGATGATATTTCATGACAGTAATGCTGTGACACAGTGTATACTTTAGTCATATTTGGGGATAAGGTTGTAGTTTTTTAGTTTCATGAAGTGCAAAGAGATCAAATGCAGCTTCTAAACACGAAGTTATAGTGAATACATTGTGTTAGGACAAGGCACATAATGCATGACTTCAAGAATCTAAATTGAAAAAAGCAGCTTGTGTTAAAATGTTAAAGAGTAGAAGGGCTGAGCTGTTAATTCAGGAACTTTTTTTGGCAACATGAAGGGTTATTTCTTTGTCCATGAGGACTTGGGAGTGGTGCACCATGCAAGAAGAGAAGACAAGAGCAGAAAGTGGTATATTATTAAGTTCTTTTGGAATAACATATTTTATTAAATAGATTATTTTATGGCTAGCCCTACCTTAATGTGAAGCTATTTCATAACTTTTGTGGGTCCCTGCCATTTTGATTGATATTTTATTTGTTACATTGAATCTCAATGAAGTGCACATCAATATTCGGTATAGACACGTGACCTTATTCATGCCTGGAGCCATAGAACAAAGTTGCTTCTTTATGAAATATGAACTTCATCCAATAGTTTTCAACTTATTAGAATTTCTAGGTACCAGTTTAAATCATCCTCAGTTACTCCACCCACCATTCCTGGTAAATATCAACTGTTTCCCATAGGTTGCTAGGGAACCTTACTGGACAGTGGTGTCCTGCTAGTATGCACAACCTAGTTTACCTTAATTTGAATTTCACAACCCTAGTTGGAAAGTGACTTAAACAATTTCCTAATTTTTTTTATATACTTCCCTCCTGTTATGCTTCCTAAATCTATTTTTTAACACTGTTTCTTGACTCATAACCAAATATAATCCTTTATTTTAACACATTTCTCATCTTTAAAACCAGGAAATAAAATCCACGACCAGTCAGCACAGGAACACAGAGTAGTTTAATTAAAGAGCTTTTCGGCTCACAGTAAGACAGCCTTCTTCAGAATAAAAAACACAAATACATCCCATTCCTTTTATACAACAAAAGGCGCCAAAATTAAGTAATCATTTAATTAATTAAGTAATTACCTAATCATACTCAAAAAACATGATCTTTAAACTTAAAGGTATGTTACTAAGCATATGTTACTAGGAATATAATACTAAAAAAGATGCACCGTGACATTGAAAAAATAACCTTTATGAAATAACAGCAACTTCAGCCCATTTTATCAAAAGACTTCATTTAAAACCCCTAAAGATACAGGCATATATTGATTTATTCAATTAAACCAAGAAATCACTAGATACTTCTAATTTATAAATGTTAAAAGTAAACTGAAATAAAATGGATGTGTAGTTCATAACTTAATTAAGTTACCTTGTCAAAAGAATATATATATATATATATATATATATATATATATATATATATATAGAACAAATAAAATAACCAAAGAAATACCCAAAATCAACAATGTTACAAAAACTAAAAATCTAAATATGTTTCTTATAAATTTAGGAAACATCATAGAAACAAACTAGTTCATAGATAATTAACTATATTTATTAAATTTGTTCAAATTATTTTTAAATTATTTATGTAAAATAATAAATAATTAAATTTGATCTTACTTTAAGTTATCTCGCCAAGCTTCTTAACTTTAATAAAACACCTATTGATAAAGCTTCATTGAGACCTGGGTAGTTGCTAGCGTTCAATTTAATTTGCCATTTTAATTCAAGTTCCAGCAATTTTAACGAATAAGGACCCCCCCTAGGGTTAATTTTTAGTCCATCAATAATCAAGAATTTAAATGTATGGTCGGGGAAACACATGATATGTTTGGCTAATGCATTGTCCGCCTTCTGGTGGCTAACAGCATAGATGTGTTCATACACCCTGTCTCTGAGCCTACGCTCAGTTTTGCCCACATAAAAGGTGGCACATAGTGAACATTTAGCCAGGTAAATGATTCCTTTAGAATTGCAATTAAATTTGTCACTTAATTTATATAGTACATTATCCAAAGTAAATGTACTGCTAACCAAAACATGTTTGCACATACTACATGACTCACATTTAAACATCCCTGTTGACTTTCTCAGCGAGTCAGACCGAAATCTCAAAGAGTCCTTCAAATTCATTCTCATCTTTAAAAACTCCCTTATCTTGAATCTTCATCTTAGATTGATACACCTCTCTGCTATCCATCCTTGGGTACAATGTAAATACTTAGTCACCTAAAATATTTTATATCAGTCCAGGTGTAATTGTTTTTCTAAAATGCAGTCTTTGTCAGACTGCACACTCATTATTAGGCCCCCATAAACTGGATTCACTATTATTTTATTTATCCTCCATTACTGAGTATTGTTTGCTGTTTCACATTTATCACTAAGGGTTACCAATAGGTGGCTTCATCATAATGTTTGTGCACTTACAAAGAATTACCTGACCTGGTCCTGTGTAAAATCTCCACTCCAAAATTGCTGTCATACAGGGTTAGGGTATAATCCCAGCCTAATCACTAGATATGTGCTAAATATGCTGCTTACTTTGCAAATCACAAACTTTCCTGTGCACACTGAAATGGAAAGAAATAGTTCAATTTTGTGATATCTCTTCAGCTTTGCTGCCTTATTGCTTTGACAGTCAAGGCTTTACCGCAGTATAAAAGTTCTGTCTTTTTGTCTTTCTAACTGCGTGAAACTCTGAATTGAATTTAAAAAGATAGCTAAAAGTGAGTTTCATAATTTTAAACAAACACACAGGTAGTTGTCTTCCCAGAGGACAGTAGAAATAAAATGGCAAGTCTTGTTTACAGTGGTTTGGAGTTCACTTGTATTACAAGAGACAGAACTTAAATGGTATGACATACACAAGGTCAGAGATCAGCAGGTTGATGTCAGCAGCTTTTCTGACCCCACAGTCAACAGACTAGTTAATTATAAGAAGATTATTTGGACAATTTGTAGCAGTTAATTTGTAAGTGGATTAGCTGGACTACACTGCACCTACATTACGACCCTCTAAAACAAAACATCACTGTACAGGCCACTGCTTTTCCATAATAAGCCCTGGAGTTTAGGAATCTCTCCCCTCTGACATAGAAACTTCTGCACCTAACTAAAGGTTTATCTCAGAAACTTGCTAAATGATGATGCCACTCCAGTGAGCACACTATTTCATTTCTTCTTCCTGTTTCACTCTGAGTCTTGGTAAAATATACATCAAAGGACAGAGCTGTAAAGTAATATAGTTTTGGTAGTATATCAAAGGGCATAGCTGTGAAGTAATGAAGTGAAGTGAAGAAATATTTTAAACAGAGTTCAGCACTCATTATCTGGTGCTCTGGGTGTTAGCTTGTGCATAGGTATGGTGTTTTATCCAGGTGATTGATTACATTTGCAATGAACAGTAGATAACAGATGGGTTTTTGAGCTTTGATCTGAAGCCATTGAGTTTTTTGTCTCTCTAATTTCTAATGGGATATCACTTTATACTTTTATTTTGACAAGAGTTTATTGTGCGTCTGTGCATATAGTTTGCTTTTTGTCATTCCCTTACATTCTGATCTTTAGAATTTAAGTTTCTTGGTAGTGTGTACCAGGTTAGAATGGAGGGTTTGGATGACATCATAATAGGGCAGTACAGTATTTTTTTGCCCTGTTAAAAAAGGAGAAAACAAGGGATTGACAAAGTTCATAGGTTCATAGGTTGATACTAGGCTATCTGCCCTAGGGCATTTATAAGCCTAGCCAGAGTGTGTTTGGCTTTCGCCAGCCTTTTAGATTAGTTGACTGTGCCTCTGTATAGTAGGTCACAGAAGGTAGCCCTTTTAAGGTTAGTTTACTGTACCTCTGTCAAGCAGGGACACAAAAGAGATTGCAGGGGTAAACTTACGATCTCCCAATCCACTCGTCAAGATTCCTCTTGAAGAGGGTCAGTGAGGGGCTCTGCCTAACATGGATTGGGATTTTGTTCCAGAGTGAGGGGAGCCTTTGGGATATGAATCTGTCCCTCCAGCATGTCCTATTTATTTCTGTGCTGAGGTTCAAGTCCCTGGAGCATGTAGCTCTAAGGGATTTGGATTTCCTGAGGTGAAGCATGTCCATCAATTCTGGGTTGGACATGGCTTTATATGTCAGACACAGATCGCCTCTGAGTAGGCAGTATGCAACAGAGTAGAGCTGGAGTTTCTTTAGCCGAACTTCATAGGGCATCTGTTTGAGCCCCTTGATCCTTTTGGTGAGATACTTTTGGGGTCTTTCCAGTTGCTGCAGGTGTCGGGTAAGGTACATTCCAAACAGGCATTGTACTCAGTTATGGGCCTGATAAGTGATGAGTAGAGGGGCACAATGACCTCTCTTGATCTCGATGTGAACCCTTTCGTGTTAAGGTGGGCTATATAGAAGGTCTTTCTAACCACTTTGGCAATGTGATTGTCAAAGGAGAGATTGCTAAGCCCCTAATTACTTCTTCCATACTTAATGGATTACCACCTATGTGGTAATTTGTGGGCACTTTGTTTTTCCCAGAGGGGATGACTATACACTTTTTGGCATTTAGCTTTAGGCCATGGCTCTGGCACCAGTTATCCATCTCTGTGAGACCCTTTTGGAGGATGCTTGTGTCAGCCGGAGAGTCGATTACGGCACCGAGTTTGCAGTCATCTGCGAACTTAGGCCGCCATAGTCCACCCGTGTTAGCCTGTACCTCGGAGAAATATATACCAAACAAGAGAGGTCCCAGGACTGAGCCTTGTGGGACGCCACTTGTAACTGGTTTAGAGTCTGACATGGCACCTGCTATTCTGACCATGTGGGTTTTATCCCTGAGCCAGTTTGCAACCCATCTTGTGACATAGGGGTTGATATTTAAGCTGGCGAGCTTATTTATGATGCCCGAGTGGGGTATTGAGTTGAAGGCTTTTGTGAGGTCCAGGTAGGCCTACTTTCCCTTCATCTATGGCTTTGGTAACAGTTTCAAAGAAGTTGACCAGGTTCAAGAGGCAAGATCTGCCCTTAACAAAGCCGAATTGGGTAGGATCCAGTGTCTGGAGGTTCCCAATGTCTTTGTTTATGATTTCCATGATGATACGCTCCATAGCTTTGCAGACCAGGCTAGTCAGGCTTATAGGGCGATAGTTTCCAGGGTCTGTTGTGGCACCACCTTTGTGGAGTGTGACCACTGTTGCTGTATGCCATTCCTTGGGTACATATCCTGTAGTAAGGCTGAGATTGAACAGTGACTTTATATGAAGTTCAAGCCAATTTACCTTTTTCAGTGCTTCACAGTAATGGGTTTTAACTGACATGTATCAGAAGATCGAATGCTAAAAATAGCGAATGCTCTTTTATTGAACTTCAAAACCCAAAACCTTAAAATGTCGAAGGAACAGATTCACTGATCAAAAAAAAAAAAAAAACAATGTACAGGCAAAATAAAGAGGGGGAGCTTTGCTCCCCACACCACCTGATGTGGGGAGCTGTGCCTCCCACCCCCAACCTAAATATACCAACTCTGAGATCACACCACAGTGGAGAAAACAGCAAAGTCTGGAGAATGGCCCATCAATTTTTCTCCCTGGGAAAAAATCAATGTTCTGTGCCTTTGACATTTTCAGGTTTCGTGTTTTAAAGTTCAAGATAAGATCATTCACTAATTTAAACATTCGCTCTTCTGATAGGAACCCAGTGGCATATGCAACTATTTTGTTGTAACATTGCTGCAGTTTGGTTAGCTAGGCTATCTGAGGGATAGGGAATATAGCTGAAGCATATGTCAGGCTTGGTATAGTTGAAATATATGTTAGGCTTGGTATTAGAATGTCAGATGCAGCAGTTTTTCTAGTCTGTTCAAGTGTTTTGATTATTACAGGGTTCCTAGTTTGTGGTTAGTTTTCTGGATGATCAGCTGGACTGGCCTTTGGTCAACTGGTGCCCTAGGCAAAAGTGCTCCACAGCGCCTCGTCTCGACAACTTGGTGCCCCCCTCCTGGTCTACCTACACCATGCACATTACTAGAAAAGCACCCCTGCTAGAACAGCGCTCTAGGCATCCTCATAAGTTGGCCAATGCCCAAGTCCAGCTATGATGATCAGGCCAATATGCTGGACAAATTTGAGCTTGTCATCATCTGTGACTCCTAGTAAATTTGAGTGTGATACTATTTCAAATCCCACTTCCTTTGTATTTTCCTTCTGCTGTTTCCTAGGCTGAGACTGAAATTGGTCATCTGTAATCAGTGCACTACTCCCAGTTAAGTTAAGTTATTGGTCTTTAGTTATTAGGATTCCTTTCAGGTTCACTCCTAAGTAGAAGTATTGCTTTTCCTGTTGTTAACCAGATTGGTGTTTTTTTCGGGGTGTGCATATAAATAGTTCTTAGTCATGGATAAATCTTCATGCAAAGATGTTGATACTTTTAGCCAGAAGTTAAGTACTGCATCTGGGCCTGGGGTTTTCCAATTACGAGCTTTTCTTAACTTTGTTTCAGTCTCTCTGGCCATTACTTCATCCCATTTCATATCCAGTATATTTTAACTTTTTATTCTTTCTTTTACTTCTTCTATCCATTTATCATCTTTGTTATGTTCCACAGGATCTTCATAGATATTTCTCCAAAATGTATCTAGTTCTTCTTTTTTGGTTCTGTTTCAGTTCTTTTGCCTTGTTTTCCAATTCCCTATAAACTTTTTTGGGATCTTCAATAAATTGCTTATTTTGTACTTTTCCTTTATATTTAACTACATATCTTCTAAGTTTTTCTGCCTGGGCTGATATTTTTAGTTTATTATTTGCAATAGTGCACAATATATCCTGATCTGTTATAATACTGCATGTTGCTTTTATCACATATATCCTTATGAGTATTTTTGTTGATCTGTTCCCTCTTTTATTCTCTTCCAACAGTGACACTTCTTGTCTTAATTGCTTTATAGTTTTCTCTATTTGATAGTTCTATGATAGCATTCAGTTTCTCCCCTTTCTTTAACTTACTACCCTGTATTCTTGTGGTAAATCTTTATCTGTTATTAATTTAGCTGCACAGTAATATATCTTATTTACTTCTGTTATATTGCATGAATCTCAATGGACAGTCCTAAATACTGTGTTCATTTGTTTCCTCAAACTTTAATATTTGGGGTTTTATTGACCTTCTGTAGTCTATTTCTTTCGTTGGTCTTAATATGTATGCCCATCTCTATTAAATCAAGCAGCTTTTCTTTTAGATCATTTTCTTCTAAACTGAGGGCACATTCTTTATTTTCCATTTTTTTCAGGCATTCCATAGAAAGTCAAACACAAACCCACGCACGTTAAAGCTTGCAAGGCCCAACACAATGTCAGGAAACAAACAAAGGCCAGCAATACGATTCCCAAAGCTTTATCGGCAGTAAATTATTTGCAACCATAACACCATAGTACTCTCACAGCAACATGTATAACGAAACCTCAAACTAGTTTCGGTAAAGCACCTTCATCAGTGAGGACAAATAGAAAAGACATTCTCCATAAAAAACACTCAATATATATATATATAACAGTAGCCAATAGCAAATGGCTTTCACTTAACATTCACAATTGAAATTTAAAGTGTGCAGCATGTATAACATAAATTAATAGATTGCATTTCCCAACAAAGTCAGTATGCAGGGTGAGATATTTGTCAATATTCCAACCATGGATATATGGCAAAAAGGTATAACATACATTGAAAATAGAATATATATAAAACTAGATAGGGCCCAAGGGATACAGTGTGTAATTCTATATGTACATGGTATGAATTATAGATGGTCATTCAGTCCAGGTGGAAATAAAGCACCCAGATGTATAATCCAGTATTTTTCTTTGTTACTAAGAATACTTTGCCAACCCAACTGATTGTGTCTATTCCCCTGAATCTTGTCAATGACCATAAACATAAATTTAGCAGATTTATGTTTAACGGAATGTTGGTATAGGGCATTACTAGCTTTATGATTCCGAATATCACTGCGATGTTCACCTATTCTGATTCTTAAGGAACGTGAAGTCTTACCTACATAGAAAGCTTGACAATGACATGTAGCTAAATAGATAACCCAACTAGATGAACAATTGGCAAAGATACGAGTATCAAATATCTTGCTAGTATTGGCACTAGAAAAATGTTTAGTTTTATTGACATTGCCACAAGAAGAGCAATGACCACAAGGAAACGTCCCCAATAGTTCATCCCCAGTAATGGTCAGTTGCCTATACGTGGCACCCCCACTGTCCCGATGTTTATAGTGGGAAAATAATGTGCCTAAAGTTTTGCCCCTCCTATAGGAAATGGAACATTGTGGGGTCAATATGTGACGGAGATTATCATTAGCCAATAATATATTCCAGTTATTGTTCAATATGTTTCTAACTAGTTGATGGTTTTTCCCAAAAGTAGTAATAAATCTAATGGTTTCATCTGTAGTACCATCCTTCTTTTTGTATTGTAATAGATCAGATCTCTCCTGTTGATCTGTCCACACCCTTGCTCTAGAAATGTCCCTATTTGAATAACCTCTATCCAAAAATCTCTTGTTCAAATCCTGTTTAGCCTCCTCATAATCCATCTTGGAAGAATTGATACGTTTTATACGTAAATATTGTGATTTGGGAATGTTGCGGATGGTGTGACGTGGGTGCATACTTGAGGAGTGGAGTAATGTGTTGAATTGTGGATATTTCCTATGTATTTTGGTGTTTAGGGTATTATCTTCATTACGATATATTGTAACATCCAAAAAGTCAATAATTGACTTATGATATGTTATCGAAAATTCAATACCCCAAATGTTATTATTCAAATGTTCAACAAACTCCAACAGATAGTCTATATCCGCACGCCACACCATCCAGCAATCATCCAAGTAGCGCCTCCAAATGTCCATCTCAACCAAATAGATGTTATGCAGGGGATCGTAAATAAGACATTCTTCCAAATATGCCATAAATAAATCGGCATATATTGGGGCAAAAGAGGCTCCCATAGCTGTCCCTCTCAATTGCCAATAACAATCACCCTGAAAGAAAAAAACATTTTTTGTTGAGGACATGCTCAGACGTGCATACTAGTGAGGTGTTAAATCCTGGTGGATAGAGTTTGGCTTTATTAAGCCAATAGTCTAAGGCTTGCAAACCTGCCCAGTGTGGAATACTGGTATACAAAGATTTCACATCTAAAGTACACATGATCCAGTCCGGATCAAGTTGAGTATCAGCAATTATATTCAGAAATTCAGTTGTATCCTGTATGCGGGCTCTGACCATGGACAACAATGGCTTCAGATATTGCGTTAGAAATACAGATAAAGGTTCTGTAAGAGATCCATGACCCGACACAATGGGTCTCCCTGGGGGATTGGTAATAGATTTATGAATTTTGGGTAACAAATATAGAATTTGTTTCTGTGGGTCAGTAACTTGGAGATGTTGAGCCGTCTTCTGTGAAATAATTCCTTCTTGTAAAGCCTCTTGAATAAACTGATCAATATCTTGTTTAAATCGAAAAGTTGGATCCACCCCCATGTGCATATAGCACTTGGTATCAGACAATTGTTTGAGTCCTTCCTGTACATAATAGTCAGTATTGAGAACCACTACTGCGCCCCCTTTGCCCGCTTGGACTATACAATTTTATGATTCTGTCTCAATTCAGAAAGTGCTTGTCTCTCAATAGAAGTAATGTTGTCCTGGGCTATGTTGGTATCATACTGGGGAAAATGTAAGTCCCTCAAGACTGCTTGTTGGAAGATCCCTACATTTTTATTCATGGGGGGTTGAAATGTTGATTTTTTAAAAATAAAATCAGTAGATCTTTGAGTAGAAGAATTACTTTGATCACTGAAAAAAATTTTTAGATTAAGTTTTCTACAAAATTCTAACACATCCACAGAAACTGAATAATGGTCAGAAAAAAAGCTGGGGACAAAGCCCATTCCTTTATTCAGAATACAATATTGTTCCTTTGTAAGTACATAATCAGACAGATTTAAAACATTGTCATAGGGTTCAACTATTTGTTCAATAGTGCTTGAACTAGTTCTGTCATGGAATCTGTATTGATTTCTATTCTTGTGTTTCCTCCCCCCTCGGGATTGTCTAACATACCTAAAGGGAACTTAGATTGTGTTTTCTTTTTAAGTGGTGAGTGAACTATGGTGCCTCCCTCGCTATCAGTATAAGATGACTCCTCCCCTGATGTACTGGTATAACTCAAATCATTTTGTTTTAAAATAGACCTAGGTCTCTTCTTAGACCTTCCCCCACTCACCCCTGATCCCATATCCTTGAATCGCACACTCCTTTGAACCTGAAAGGGCTGACCCCTCATAGTCATTTATGTCCCTTGAAAATTTTTTAAGTTTTCTTTCTTTGACCATATTATCATAGGAAGTCAGTTCCCTGGACAGCCGATCAACACAAGCAGAATATTTGGAACTGGATTTATAATTTTGGCATTCCGTGCTTAGATCTTTGACCTCCCTGAGCAGCAGATCCACTGTTCTCTCATAGTAATCTGATAAGATTTTAACAAATGCCATAGAACCGTTCCTTAAAGCTTCATCCCATTCCTCTGTCAGCCTCTGTTCAGATCTGCCAACCAGAGGATGAAGCTTAATACGGAGACCTCTAGGTGCCAAATTTTTGTGTAAATAAGCTTTGAACAGTCTCAAATGCCAAATATTAGCCCTGAGGCCTTTAAGACCTTTTTCCAACTTGCGGAATGCCAAATCACAACCCCCCTCACTACTGGGGTTGTTCTTACTCTGGTTGTTGCTTGGGGTGTCTTCCAATCCAAATATGGCTATGTCCTCCCTATCAGCACACAACCCATGGAGTATTTGATCTAAATCCATCATAAAAAGCAATGTGCTGACTGGCTGTTCAGGGAAGAGACCCTATGTAATAATTCAATAGGTTCAGGGATCAAAAAAATGAGCCAGGAAGGTATAATATAGACCTAGGTTATTGATCATCTAATGAAATAATAAAAAAGTTTCATAGATCATCCAAATGCAATATATAGCAGACACCAAGGGTATGGAGTCACTAAACACTGTTCACAAATGTAATGATATTAATATAACCTATAGTCTAATTCAAAAAATGAACACATGTAAATATCTAAACATATGACAAAGTGGTCTATAAGATGACACAAAAATAAAAATGCATTCACTAATCTATATGAATATAGCATAGACCAAAGATGTGATATCAATAAACAACAGACAAATTATATACTGATGAAATATTATGACTCAAATCCCAACATTAAGTGAACCCCTAAAGGGTATTCAAGTAATGATACTATGCAACTAATATAAAAAATATAGTTGACTAAAAAGTTCCAAAAAAAGGAAATGATGTTAACACTTGAAACACAGATCTTATGGGATTAGATAGGTGCTGATATCAAGTCACTATATAACTATAATGGTAGACCATGTGGTATAGAGAAGCAACGATAGTATTGTAGCAAATAGAATTTGCCATACAATATACATATATTATAAGTTCAAAACATCTTGATCCACTTCAAACCGGTCTTAATACCATATAAAAAGGAGAAAACATAGTCACGTCACAATACACGTGGCTGAAAAGGAATTTATAGTCAGTTCTGAATAGACATATAAAGACTAAAAATATATAGTTATAGTGGTAACAAAATAGCCAAGATACTATTTTTAAATGGCCCTCTAGGGGATATGGATATAAATCGGGTATAAAGCAAATAATCAGCTTATATAAACATATACCCAAATCAACAAAAAAAGTTGTATAAACATCCAAGGGGTTGGGACACAAGGCCCATAGAGTTCAATGTATATTTATGTCAAGTCCCTATATAGCTTTGAATAAAGGATCTAAAATGTCACAGAACAAAAATCATGTTCCTTCACAATATGTCAGGCATAAATGGACCTTGAAATATACAAGTGTTGATCATAAAAAGTCTAATTAACATACAACCATCGCTGTTCCCCCAATTAGAATGGACATATAACCCTGTGTCTAGATACTTGTTATTGTTACTCAGTTACCTGAAAACTTATCATACAGTTCTCTTACTTTAATCCCGACTGACTGTAATATGAAAACATCATCATTTCAAATATGCATATAAACACAAAGAGCAATTAAGTGTGTGACTCCCTTATAAAAAGTGAATATACATGCCTTTCAAAATTGACCCGTATGTATGTGATCATGAGTCAATGAAAATACACAAAAATGCATGAATCATAAACATGAGTCAAAAAACCATGATGTTCACATATGTCCAAGTCTCTCAAAAGCGTTGGTCCAAAAGTAAATGACACTAGAGTTTGTCCAACATGTAGATTGCGAAATATATTATAAATTGTATCCACGTAGAGAAGAAAAGAAAACGCCCTATGATGAGGCTCTGAGTAAATTGTTCTAAGTTCCCAAATCCAAATGAAGTGTTGATGAAAATTTGTTATTTTACAGACAAAAATTGAATACTCATATATTCAAAAAATAGACCCCAAAAAAGAATAGTAAGTATAGAGTACACAAAAACAGTTGTATAAATAGTCACCGAACCTCTATAGGCCCGATGTGCCTAAATAATGGCGTTTCACGATGTGATGGATTCACAAAGAAAACAAGTATTTATACAACATGAAAAGAACATAATCATATAAAGTTTTGATCCACATAAAAGGAAAGTGCCTTGTATTCAAATACTCAATACACTGTCAAAAATTGCCCCAAATATGATCTTTGTATGCAAATGTCAAAACAAATGATGAAACAAATGGAGGCTGGAAGCTCACGTTCCTAACAGTAAAATCCCACTGTAGAAACACCGATACTACATCCAACCAAAACTTTGTATTGTTCGTCATAAAATCTTAGTAGGCCCAATATGCTTCCCTAGTGGCGTTTTTGCAAAATCCACATATAGGTTCCACAGCGTACTGAATCAAACGTAGTAATAAAGAAATCACGATCCCTGCTGTTGGCGCCTGGTTCCCTGGCTGTTGGCCGAGATGACTCCTCTCCTTTTGTAACTTGGACTTTCTCTATTCACCGAAGATTATCGTTGGATTGCACTTCCAATTTCATGGTCGTATGGATGGGTGACTGTTTTTTACATTTTTGAACTCTAGTGTATTTATAGTGACCAGTGTGCCATGGATATACCTGTTTTTTTATATATCAAAACAGCGGGACTTTCACCACAATAGATGGCACATTTAGTTTGCTAAGGGATACATATGGTGTGTTTTGAACATTCTTTAGCAGGGATCGTGCCATTATTTAGGCACATCGGGCCTATAGAGGTTCGGTGACTATTTATACAACTGTTTTTGTGTACTCTATACTTACTATTCTTTTTTGGGGTCTATTTTTTGGAATATATGAGTATTCAATTTTTGTCTGTAAAATAACAAATTTTCATCAACACTTCATTTGGATTTGGGAACTTAGAACAATTTACTCAGAGCCTCATCATAGGGCGTTTTCTTTTCTTCTCTACGTGGATACAATTTATAATATATTTCGCAATCTACATGTTGGACAAACTCTAGTGTCATTTACTTTTGGACCAACGCTTTTGAGAGACTTGGACATATGTGAACATCATGGTTTTTTGACTCATGTTTATGATTCATGCATTTTTGTGTATTTTCATTGACTCATGATCACATACATGGGTCAATTTTGAAAGGCATGTATATTCACTTTTATAAGGAGTCACACTTAATTGCTCTTTGTGTTTATATGCATATTTGAAATGATGATGTTTTCACATTACAGTCAGTCGGGATTAAAGTATGAGAACTGTATGATAAGTTTTCAGGTAACTGAGTAACAATAACAAGTATCTAGACACAGGGTTATATGTCCATTCTAATTGGGGGAACAGCGATGGTTGTATGTTAATTAGACTTTTTATGATCAACACTTGTATATTTCAAGGTCTATTTATGCCTGACATATTGTGAAGGAACATGATTTTTGTTCTGTGACATTTTAGGTCCTTTATTCAAAGCTATATAGGGACTTGACATAAATATACATTGAACTCTATGGGCCTTGTGTCCCAACCCCTTGGATGCTTATACAACTTTTTTTGTTGATTTGGGTATATGTTTATATAAGCTGATTATTTGCTTTATACCCGATTTATATCATATCCCCTAGAGGGCCATTTAAAAATAGTATCTTGGCTATTTTGTTACCACTATAACTATATATTTTTAGTCTTTATATGTCTATTCAGAACTGACTATAAATTCCTTTTCAGCCACGTGTATTGTGACGTGACTATGTTTTCTCCTTTTTATATGGTATTAAGACCGGTTTGAAGTGGATCAAGATGTTTTGAACTTATAATATATGTATATTGTATGGCAAATTCTATTTGCTACAATACTATCGTTGCTTCTCTATACCACATGGTCTACTATTATAGTTATATAGTGACTTGATATCAGCACCTATCTAATCCCATAAGATCTGTGTTTCAAGTGTTAACATCATTTCCTTTTTTTGGAACTTTTTAGTCAACTATATTTTTTATATTAGTTGCATAGTATCATTACTTGAATACCCTTTAGGGGTTCACTTAATGTTGGGATTTGAGTCATAATATTTCATCAGTATATAATTTGTCTGTTGTTTATTGATATCACATCTTTGGTCTATGCTATATTCATATAGATTAGTGAATGCATTTTTACTTTTGTGTCATCTTATAGACCACTTTGTCATATGTTTAGATATCTACATGTGTTCATTTTTTGAATTAGACTATAGGTTATATTAATATCATTACATTTGTGAACAGTGTTTAGTGACTCCATACCCTTGGTGTCTGCTATATATTGCATTTGGATGATCTATGAAACTTTTTTATTATTTCATTAGATGATCAATAACCTAGGTCTATATTATACCTTCCTGGCTCATTTTTTTGATCCCTGAACCTATTGAATTATTACATAGAGTCTCTTCCCTGAACAGCCACTCAGCACATTGCTTTTTATGATGGATTTAGATCAAATACTCCATGGGTTGTGTGCTGATAGGGAGGACATAGCCATATTTGGATTGGAAGACACCCCAAGCAACAACCAGAGTAAGAACAACCCCAGTAGTGAGGGGGGTTGTGATTTGGCATTCCGCAAGTTGGAAAAAGGTCTTAAAGGCCTCAGGGCTAATATTTGGCATTTGAGACTGTTCAAAGCTTATTTACACAAAAATTTGGCACCTAGAGGTCTCCGTATTAAGCTTCATCCTCTGGTTGGCAGATCTGAACAGAGGCTGACAGAGGAATGGGATGAAGCTTTAAGGAAAGGTTCTATGGCATTTGTTAAAATCTTATCAGATTACTATGAGAGAACAGTGGATCTGCTGCTCAGGGAGGTCAAAGATCTAAGCACGGAATGCCAAAATTATAAATCCAGTTCCAAATATTCTGCTTGTGTTGATCGGCAGTCCAGGGAACTGACTTCCTATGATAATATGGTCAAAGAAAGAAAACTTAAAAAATTTTCAAGGGACATAAATGACTATGAGAGGGGTCAGCCCTTTCAGGTTCAAAGGAGTGTGCGATTCAAGGATATGGGATCAGGGGTGAGTGGGGGAAGGTCTAAGAAGAGACCTAGGTCTATTTTAAAACAAAATGATTTGAGTTATACCAGTACATCAGGGGAGGAGTCATCTTATACTGATAGCGAGGGAGGCACCATGGTTCACTCACCACGTAAAAAGAAAACACAATCTAAGTTCCCTTTAGGTATGTTAGACAATCCCGAGGGGGGAGGAAACACAAGAATAGAAATCAATACAGATTCCATGACAGGACTAGTTCAAGCACTATTGAACAAATAGTTGAACCCTATGACAATGTTTTAAATCTGTCTGATTATGTACTTACAAAGGAACAATATTGTATTCTGAATAAAGGAATGGGCTTTGTCCCCAGCTTTTTTTCTGACCATTATTCAGTTTCTGTGGATGTGTTAGAATTTTGTAGAAAACTTAATCTAAAAATTTTTTTCAGTGATCAAAGTAATTCTTCTACTCAAAGATCTACTGATTTTATTTTTAAAAAAATCAACATTTCAACCCCCCATGAATAAAAATGTAGGGATCTTCCAACAAGCAGTCTTGAGGGACTTACATTTTCCCCAGTATGATACCAACATAGCCCAGGACAACATTACTTCTATTGAGAGACAAGCACTTTCTGAATTGAGACAGAATCATAAAATTGTCATAGTCCAAGCGGACAAAGGGGGCGCAGTAGTGGTTCTCAATACTGACTATTATGTACAGGAAGGACTCAAACAATTGTCTGATACCAAGTGCTATATGCACATGGGGGTGGATCCAACTTTTCGATTTAAACAAGATATTGATCAGTTTATTCAAGAGGCTTTACAAGAAGGAATTATTTCACAGAAGACGGCTCAACATCTCCAAGTTACTGACCCACAGAAACAAATTCTATATTTGTTACCCAAAATTCATAAATCTATTACCAATCCCCCAGGGAGACCCATTGTGTCGGGTCATGGATCCCTTACAGAACCTCTATCTGTATTTCTAACGCAATATCTGAAGCCATTGTTGTCCATGGTCAGAGCCCATACAGGATACAACTGAATTTCTGAATATAATTGCTGATACTCAACTTGATCCGGACTGGATCATGTGTACTTTAGATGTGAAATCTTTGTATACCAGTTTTCCACACTGGGCAGGTTTGCAAGCCTTAGACTATTGGCTTAATAAAGCCGAACTCTATCCACCAGGATTTAACACCTTATTAGTATGCATGTCTGAGCATGTCCTCAACAAAAATGTTTTTTTCTTTCAGGGTGATTGTTATTGGTAATTGAGAGGGACAGCTATGGGAGCCTCTTTTGCCCCAATATATGCCGATTTATTTATGGCATATTTGGAAGAATGTCTTATTTACGATCCCCTGCATAACATCTATTTGGTTGAGATGGACATTTGGAGGCGCTACTTGGATGATTGCTGGATGGTGTGGCGTGCGGATATAGACTATCTGTTGGAGTTTGTTGAACATTTGAATAATAACATTTGGGGTATTGAATTTTCGATAACATATCATAAGTCAATTATTGACTTTTTGGATGTTACAATATATCGTAATGAAGATAATACCCTAAACACCAAAATACATAGGAAATATCCACAATTCAACACATTACTCCACTCCTCAAGTATGCACCCACGCCACACCATCCTAACATTCCCAAATCACAATATTTATGTATAAAACGTATCAATTCTTCCAAGATGGATTATGAGGAGGCTAAACAGGATTTGAACAAGAGATTTTTGGATAGAGGTTATTCAAATAGGGACATTTCTAGAGCAGGGTGGACAGATCAACAGGAGAGATCTGATTTATTACAATACAAAAAGAAGGATGGTACTACAGATGAAACCATTAGATTTATTACTACTTTTGGGAAAAACCATCAACTAGTTAGAAACATATTGAACAATAACTGGAATATATTATTGGCTAATGATCATCTCCGCCATATATTGACCCCACAATGTTCCATTTCCTATAGGAGGGGCAAAACTTTAGGCACATTATTTTCCACTATAAACATCGGGACAGTGGGGGTGCCATGCATAGGCAACTGACCATTACTGGGGACGAACTATTGGGGACGTTTCCTTGTGGTCATTGCTCTTCTTGTGGCAATGTCAATAAAACTAAACATTTTTTTAGTGCCAATACTAGCAAGATATTTGATACTCGTATCTTTGCCAATTGTTCATCTAGATGGGTTATCTATTTAGCTACATGTCATTGTCAAGCTTTCTATGTAGGTAAGACTTCACGTTCCTTAAGAATCAGAATAGGTGAACATCGCAGTGATATTCGGAATCATAAAGTTAGTAATGCCCTATACCAACATTCCATTAAACATAAATCTGCTAAATTTATGTTTACGGTCATTGACAAGATTCAGGGGAATAGACACAATCAGTTGGGTTGGCAAAGTATTCTTAGTAACAAAGAAAAATACTGGATTATACATCTGGGTTCTTTATTTCCACCTGGACTGAATGACCATCTATAATTCATACCATGTACATATAGAATTACACACTGTATCCCTTGGGCCCTATCTAGTTTTATATATATTCTATTTTCAATGTATGTTATACCTTTTTGCCATATATCCATGGTTGGAATATTGACAATTATCTCACCCTGCATACTGACTTTGTTGGGAAATGCAATCTATTAATTTATGTTATACATGCTGCACACTTTAAATTTCAATTGTGAATGTTAAGTGAAAGCCATTTGCTATTGGCTACTGTTATATATATATATTGAGTGTTTTTTATGGAGAATGTCTTTTCTATTTGTCCTCACTGATGAAGGTGCTTTACCGAAACTAGTTTGAGGTTTCGTTATACATGTTGCTGTGAGAGTACTATGGTGTTATGGTTGCACCTAATTTACTGCCAATAAAGCTTTGGGAATCGTATTGCTGGCCTTTGTTTGTTTCCTGTCATTCTATAGAAAGTTCCAGAGCATCATCCTGTGCCACATTTTCTTCCGTTTCATCTTGTTCAAGATCAGTATAGGTGGTTTCATTAACAATGAGGTCTGCAAGCAGTTGTGTATTGCATTTGAGGTCGCAGACATGGCTAAATAATGTTTTGTGGGTGTCCTTGACCTGGGAGGACAAATTTACCTTAAATTTGGCTTTGGTAGACTTCATTTGTCCTCTGAGTTGTTTGTTTAGTTTGATGAGAGTGTTTTTGTCTTGCTGCGTGTTACACCTCCTAATTTTTGCTATGAGTTTCTTCCTTCTGTTAAACAGCCTATTGATGTTGTGATTCTACCAGGGTGGCTTGTTTTTGAGTTATTTCTATACAGCTTGGTGGGTACAGCTGTCTCTTTGCAGCTGTTAACATACTTGTACAGGGTTTCTGTGAACAGTTCTGTGTAGGCAGTAATGTTTCTCACGGTTTATGGGAGTTTGGAATTTTGCCAGGTTATCACTTAATAGTAGGAAGTTAGCCTTAGACTAGTTCTAGAACATTCCAGGGTTAGCTGGGTCTCCAGGTTTTATTGTTATTTCGGAGGAGACTATTTTGTGGTCTGACCTTGCCAGTGAAGACATTACAATAGGAAGTATGCAGCACTATTCCATATTAGTGAGAACTAGATCCATTAGGTTTGTGACCCTGGTCAGCATATTGATAATCTATTCCAAGGAGTTTGAGTTTGCAAAATCTAGGAATCTTTGTACCTGCACATGTGGTGTTATGGGTTAATTAAAGTTGCCCATGAATATGATATTGGGTTGGATCGTGAGCTTTTCCAATAAGCATAAATACATATTATGGGTTTCCTAGGTCATATAGGTGGGCCTATAGCTTGCAAGGAAGTGGCATGGGATTTTGCCTATGGTGATTTGAATGTGGAGAAGCACAAGTGCACTGTCTTGTTTTACCATATATTTATTTTTGATGTAAATCGAGACACCTCTACCTTTTGTCCCTGCCTGTATAGTTGCTGGTCTAAATGTGTTCAGACATCATAGCACTACCAGTGTGTCCTCTGCAGGTTTAAACCATGTCTTAGTGACTGCACAGACATCAGCATTCTCTAGAGAGATGAGAGCTTACAGGGAGTGAAGTTTCTTCTAGCATTAGGCAGTAACACCTTTAGATTTCTTGGTTTTGATTTGCTATGTTGGAAATTCTTTCAGTTTGGCGTTGCCTAAAAAAGACACTATGGGGAAGAGAATGGTTTAGCTAATATTTGAAAGCCTAGAGAGGAGAGGTGCAGAACATCCCTGGCAAAGCAGCATGATCTTTTGACCATCTTTTTCCATGCTGACAGATATTGCACGACCTTAGAATGACAACAGAAACTGAGCCAGTTATTAAAGTCAGTCATCTTCTGCTCATATTGTGGCATCGTCCTTGATGAAGGTAAGATGCTGCTCAGTGCTAGGCTCATACCAGCCTGGAACACATATTCCAAGAGCTCCATTATGTCTCACTTCATATAGTCTGGGGATGTATGCCTCAGGTCATCTACACCCATATAGACTATGAATGAGTTATACTGGTACTTGTGGTCCATTGACCTGAGTGAGTGTGTATTGTGGCCCCTGATAAGCAACTGACTGTTACTATGTCCTAACTCAGCCTGGATGAAAGGGACATCAGTGTGTCTCACGACCTCACGACCCAACACATGCAACACATAGACCACACAGTCAGAGTGTCAAACAGTCACAGCCCTTAAGGCCAAACAAAATGCCAGACACACTTGTCATTGGTGATTCCATAGTCAGACACACTGACGTCCCGCTCACCAGACTGAGTAAGGAGAAGGTCACAGTAAGCTGCCTGTCGGGCGCTAGAATCCGCCACATAACGCAAGCACTCAGGTCTCTCAACAGCAGGTACAAGTACGACTCAGTCATTGTGCACGCTGGTGTCAACGACCTGAGACGTACCTCCTTGGACTACATGAAAAGGGACGTCGAGGAGCTCTCTGATTATGTAGCCCAGGCAGGTATGACCCTGACCTTGAGCAGTATCCTACCTTCACCTAGAATGATGCCACAATACAGTGATAAGATGATCAGCTTTAATAATTGGCTTAAATTGTGGTATCATTCAAAGGGGATCCAATGTCTGTCTGCCTGGGATGACATGCTGGACAAGCCACGCTGCTTCGCAAGGGACGGCTTGCACCTGTCACCCCTGGGCTTCGGATATTGGCAAAGGCTCTTGCCACCCCATAGTGCCTTTTTAGGCAAGGCTCAAATTCTAAACCTACCACCCTAGAACACCAAAAGGAAAAAACTAAGGGTAATGCTGCTCAATGCCAGAAGTCTCAATCTCAAGATGCACGCACTCGAGGCCCTTCTCAATATGGAGAACATCGATGTCTGTGCTGTGACAGAAACCTGGTTCAAGGCTCCTGAGAGCACCCCAGCACTAACAGGTTTCACCTCATATCATGCTCCGCCCCAAAATCCGGACAACACCAAGAAAGGAGGGGGGGGTGTCCATATTCATAAAGGACACCCACACCTCAAGGTTGGTGGCAATGCACGATGCATCGGAGACCATCCAGGTGCAATTAACCATAGGCAAGACTGCTCTGCAATTTGTAGCATGTTACAGGCCACCCTCTCAAACTCAGGAACCTCACATGGCCTTCCTGAAAACATTGGAGGGGATAAATGTATCTCCAAACACCATCATACTAGGTGACTTCAGCTACCCTAATATAGACTGGGAACACTACTCAAGCCCGAACACTCTAACCCAAAGATTCCTGGAGTTCATAAACTCAAATGCCATGGAACAACTAGTCACCATCCCCACAAAAAGTGAAAACATACTTGATCTCATCATCACGAACATGGAATCAAAATGTTCAACACCGGAAGTATACCCCTCACTGGTGAGATCAGATCATAAACTAATCTCGCTGGAGGTCCTCATCCCGCCCCCACCTGAAACAAAAAAGACCACAGTGAAAAACTTTTCAAAAGCCGATTTCACACTTCTAAAAACTAGTGTGGTCTCCTTTAAGGCCCCTGAGCCAGTGGTAAACATTACTCAAACCGCTGAATCACTTACAAATGCCTTCTACCAGCACCTACAGGACTGCATGGATCAGGCAATCCCAAACAAAACTAAGACTCTCTGTACCAAAGGCAAGCGTCCAGTCTGGTGGACCCCAGCCATAAACAAGCTCTACAACAAAAGGAGGAAGCTACTACAAGATAGAGCAAAATCCTTGAAAGGTAAGACACCTTTGATCATTATAAGTAAAAAACTAAGAGCTCTCATAAAATCATCAAAGGCAAATTTTGAGAGAAAAATCGCCAAGGACTCTAAAGACAATCATAAGGCCTTCTTTAGCTATGTTAGAAACCTAGGAGGAAACTCCCAGATATGCTCAGAATTAGTTCAAAATGATGTGAAAATTACTGAACCTACACACATTGCTAACATACTGGCTGACAGGTTCAGTGCAAACTTCTCCCCCCCCTCCCCCCCAGAAGGAGAGATATCTATTCCAGAGTATTGTAGCCCCCAAACATCTCCAACGCCCAGGTGAGAACTGCCCTCACTAAGGCAAAAAACACAGCATCCATGGGACCAGATGGTGTCCCCGGCTGTGTGCTTCATGAACTCAACGAGGAATTAAACCCACAGTTAGGACAGCTGTTTAATCTTAGCCTCACCTCAGGATACGTACCCAAGGAGTGGCGCACGCGACTGTGGTCCCACTTCATAAGGGCGGTGCCTCCACAGACCCTGGAAATTACCGCCCATTAGCTTGACAAGCCTTATCTGCAAAGCCATGGAGAGGATCATAATGGAACTCATAAATAAAGACATAGGGAACTTGCAGACTTTGGATCCAACCCAGTTTGGCTTTGTCAAAGGCAGATCCTGCCTCTTAAACTTGGTTGACTTTTCGAGACAGTCACCAAGGCCATTGATGAGGGAAAGGCAGTCCATACAGCCTACCTTGACCTGGCAAAGGCCTTTGACACAATACCCCACTCAGGTATCATCGAAAAACTCATCAGCTTGAATGTAAACCCATACATCACAAGATGGGTTGCAAACTGGCTAAGCGACAGAACCCACAGGGTCAGAGTTGCTGGAGCCATGTCAGACTCAAAGCCTGTCACAAGTGGTGTCCCACAGGGCTCAGTCCTGGGTCCACTCTTGTTCGGCATCTACTTTTCTGAAGTACAAGCAAACACAGGAGGGTTATGGCTGACAAAGTTTGCAGATGACTGCAAACTGGGCCATAGTCGAAAACACATCTGACACAGATATCCTCCAGAAGGGCCTCACAGAAATGGATAACTGGTGCCAGAGCCATGGCCTGAAGTTAAACGCCAAAAATGCATAGTCATACCCTTCGGGAAAAACAAGGTTACCCCTAGCTACCATATAGGTGACAATCCACTGAGCACAGAAAAGTCATCAGGGATCTGGGGACCCAAGTTGACAGTAGTCTTCGCTTGACACTCATGTTGCTAAAGTAGTTAGGAAAACCTTCTATATCGCCCACCTGATCATGAAGGGATTCACATCTAGATCAAGGGAGGTCATCGTCCCCTGTACTCATCACTCATTAGACCTATGATTGAGTACAATGCCCCGCTCGAATGTATCTGACCAGCCACCTGATGCAGCTTGAAAGGCCCCAAAAGTTCCTCACCAAAAGGATAAAGGGTCTCAAAAATATGTCTTATGCTGCCCGACTGAAAGAACTCCAGCTTTATTCAGTCTCATACCGCTTGCTCAGAGGTGACCTGTGCCTGACATATAAGGCCATGTCAAACCCAGATTTGATGAATATGCTTCACCTCAAAAATCTAGATCCCTCAGAACCACAAGGGCGGAGACTTAAACCTTGACACAGTTATAAATAGAACGTGCTGGAGGGACAGATTCATCACCCAGAGACTCCCTATGCTGTGGAACAAAATCCCGGTACATGTGAGGCAGAGCACCTCGCTGGCCTTGTTCAAGAGGAATCTTGACCAATGGATGGGAGATCGCAGATATACCCCAGGGATTACTTCAGTGTCACTGCTTGACAGAGGCACAGAAAAATAATAGGCATAGTTTTTATTCAAACTAAAGGGGTGGCGAAAGCCACATAACTATGGGCTAGGCTTATAAATGCCCTTGGGCAGATAGCCTAGTATGAACCTATGAACCTATGAACCTATGACAATGGAGTCTCCAATAATGTTGGATTGTGTGTTGGCTTGCCTTATGGGTTTAGACGTAGAGGCTCCATGAGATGTGGATGCATGTGTTGATATGAGTGTTGTTTTGAAAGAGTGTATCTGGGGCTGATGAGGTTATTTGTTATGTGTACTTCATGTATAAGGTCTTTGGGGTTTAGGAAGGATACTTTTAAGTGCTTCAGCATATGTGGGTCTATGTGCCTGTTTTGAACTACGTGTGATGGGTGCACTGTGTGTACTATATACAACATGATTGACATTAGGACTGCTTTTATGTGAGAGCTTTGCCTCCACTGACTTTTTGTAAATACATCTCTCACGTACCTTATCAGTTTGATTGAGAATTAGTTGGTTGTCAGTAAACATGAGGACATTTCTGCATAGCCTAAGGATGCCCATGTCCTCCAAGCTGGTAACAGAGATAGTGGGAAAGTTTATAACCATGGCAACAAGCCCCTTTTTATTGATTAGACTGTTGTGCTGAGAATATAATGTAATGTCAGGAGTATGTGGTTTGCAACTCTGGGGGCAGTTCTTGTCACTGCAAACTACTTGCCCTGTGTGCCTATAGATACTGTTGAAAATGTCAGCTCATGGCTTCTGTGTCTGTACAGGACATTGCTACACACTTGAGGAAAAGCTACTAAAGTAGACCTGGATGATTTATGAAGTACTTAGGGAGATATTCTGACATAAGGTTAGACAACAGCTATTCAAGCAGTACTTACTAAAAAGAAAGAATTAGCTTTGCCAAGAATGACAAAAAGAGGAGATTTTCCTGATTGGCTACTGCCCAGCTGCCACTGACCATTAGTGCTGGTCTCACCACAGCTTAAAATTGCTGGGATACAGTACCCCTTTGCTTCTTCTCTCAGCAGAAGCAAAACAGTAGTACTAGTCCAAAGATGAAAAGCAGGCCACAGACTCTTTGATGATTAATAGTTTTGCCACAGATGATACGGGGGTCTGTAGGCTTGTTGTTGTCTTTTCCTGGTAGATGGCTTGAATCTCAACCAAACCAGTCAGGAAGGTCCCACACAGAAACTCACGGCCCAATCAGAGGCAGTCGGGAATCAATGCCTTCTACTCCTTCTCTCACCAGGTGCAAAATACAAGCGCACATTGCAACCTTTCACTTATGAAGTAGTTATCAGGTTTTCTGTTGATCAGCATTCTCCATTCTCTGTTGCCACTAATGTTTCTAAGATAGCATTTTTGCTTAAGCGTTTGTCTGGCAGCATTTTCAAGTATCTCGGCTATATTTTAATGTGATCCCCATACCCTCATATTGCTAGCAGAGAATGCAACAGTTTATTTTTTTTTTCAAATAGCCCTTATGCCTAGGTGTTTTTTTACCAGCATTTTTTTTTTCACTTTTCTTGGTGCTTTTATTACTGTCTGTGTAGTCTTGTCCCTGTTGTATGAAGGCTTGTAACCCTGAATTGGTGGATACCAACTATTTCTATCCAAGTTCATAACTATTTGCCTGGTATACCCTGTCTTATTTAAGTGTTCCTGTAAGCAAATGCTGTTTATTCCAATTAGCTATCCTTGGTGACTAGGCTTGTCTGTCCTTTCTGGCTATACAGCAAAGCTGAGTTATCATTCTCACTGTAATATGGGATTAATTTTACTTTTTTATTAGACATGCTTACATGATTAAGAGAGTTACCTTCTGTCCTTAATCAACAAGTTCTTGCCTAGCACTCCTGCTGGTAACCATCCAATAAGCTAGATCTGCTAATTCTAATAAACCCCCAGAAAGGCATTGTATATCTTCCTGGCCATTTACGTGTTGCTGCGTGAACCTTATTTTACCTTAAATAGCTATATCATAATTGGCACCTGTCCTGTAAGCTAGGACTGCTCTCTTAATCTTGAGAACATTAAACACGGTGGGAGAAACATACATTTATCAAGTGGCTGTTACCTGCACACTGTTCTGTTGAACCAGTTCGAAATATCCTGAGTAATGACATTAACTCTTAGTAGTGCTTTGTTAGAACAGTGATTTGTATGAATTACATTTTACTTGCTCTTTGAATTGTTATTGTAAGAGAATCTCAGCTGTGACTGTATATAACTGCTTGCTTATCTTATGTCTCTGCAAGTATCTGAAAATGCTAATGTAAGTTAGTAACCATTGCATCCTTAAATAGTCCATTTTTGCTTGGATATACCTATGTCTTACCTAGATTGCTTTTACAGTACGGCATATATAAATTGCTTGTCTTAACACCTAATTTTTTTATCTTTCTATTCCTCTTAGCTCTCTACCTCCTATCCTATACTAAGGGACCTGCTTGATCTTTCAGGAACCCTTTCTGATTTTTTGTCTCAACCATCCCAATGTCTGGCCAAGGAATCCTGTTGCCCCAGCACATTTATTTTTGTTCCCAGCTACTAAAAGGACTAAGAAAGTATGTTCCACCTTGGGCCTACCTATTAAGCTGTATTATTTATTTATACCTACCTAGTTCCAAGAGAATCCAAGCTAGCGAGCAGGGAAACCAGCAGCAATTTTTCTCCTCTAAACCCCAATAGCAATCTGCTATTTTCTCCCCTTACTTTATTTTATCTGTACTCCTTTTGTCTAGCTTTATCTAATACATATACCTTTGTGTACTATACTTTCTGCCCACTAGGTGACACCCTAATCCAGTCTAGGGTTATACCTTGTTCTCCACCTTCCCAAATATCTGCTCTTAATACTTTTTCAGCTCTCATCCCTTGACTAATTGCTAATCCTCTTGCTGTATCACTCGACTGTTACCTTTTCTCTTCCCACTATCTAGCTATACTTTGTTTTCTTCCCTCTACTCCACAGACATTCTCTACCTCTCACCTGCGTTATCGCACTCTATTCATCTGGATATACTTAACATGTCTCAGGAGTCTGCTGCTCTCTGATTGTCTCTGTAGGCTCTCACTTACCTTCTCTAACCCGCTTCGTTCGCTCTCCGGGCTCACTCTGCTCCCCTACCCTACCCCCAATTTCCACCCACTCCCACTGGTCCTACTCTTATACTTACAAAGCCACCCCCCCCCCTCCTTCCTATCCAATAGCTATCCACAACTCATTACAGACCTACCATCTACACACCCACTCACATACTGACAATTACTCTTAATTACCTCTTACATATTTCTGTACTCCACACGCTTTCTACTCCTACCTCCCAATTCCTAATTACATTCTATCATCTCCTACACCATGCCCTTAACTTATACACTCACTTGTATAAAACTACCTCTCCTACTTTCATTACTATCTAGCCTCTCTAGTCCCTATACTCTCACCTTTTATGAAAACCTACAATTCACATCATCTCACCAATCCCTAAAACAAACATTACTAATAAATGAGTTTGAATTCCAAATCCATGCTAACATAACATCCACCTCAACCTATCTATCACCTAAATACCACAGAGTAACCCATTTTACATTCACACAATATAGGAAATCACAACCTAATTACAGTAAACCACTGAAGCATGCATATAGTCCTTATAGACATACTCTCCTTCATGGGGACATTCATCCCAACCCAGGTCCAGATAGCAACACCCTAAGATACCCCTCTCCCCCTTCACTCTCTGTATAACCCCAAATTCTCTACTCATAGCTCATCTCAATATAAGGAGTGTTAACAATAAAGTAAGCCAACTACATGCACTACTAGATACATGCTCTTATGATATCCTATGCTTAACAGAAACCTGGCTTAAACCTGTTACAAAAGACAATGAAATACTCCCAGCTGGTTATAATAACTTGAGATTAGACCAAACTACCAAAAAGGGTGGTGGGGTAGCAATACTGCACAAATCTCATTTACAGGTCACATCCTTACTAGTACAACTACCTCTAGATAATAATGTGGAAATTCTTATCTCCAAGCTCCAGCTCAATACTACTAAATCTATATACATAATATGCTCCTACCTACCCCCAGGCAATAACATCAACATCTTAGAAAGTATCTTCTGCTGGCTTTCAACATCCTTTCCTCAAGAAACCATTTTACTCTGTGATTTTAATATAGACTGGAACACTTGTACCACTGAAGAACCCACAACCCATATAAACCTCTATGGCTTCTCCCAAACTATTACAACCCCCACCAGAATCCATAAACCCAGCTGCAAAGAAAGTATATTAGACTGGATCTTAATTAACAGCCACCTTCTCTCTTACAAAGTAGGTATCCTTCCTGATGATATCAGTGACCATTCACTACCCTATTTATCTAGACAAAAATCCTTTATCCCAAACCAAACTACCTTTAAAATCACCCGCAACAAAAAAAATTTGATCCAGCCACCTTTCAAGCAGAACTTCAAGCCTGTGACTAGTCACCCTTAAGGCACCTGCCAATTGATGAAGCAGTATCCCATTTTAACTCCAAATTCCTACAAATTCTTGAATTCCATACCCCCTCACGCTCTGTAAGAACTAGAAGCAAAGCAACCCCATGGCTTACTAAAGAAACCAGACAACAAATCCTACAAAGGAATAAAATCTGGTCCAAATGGAGAAACACTAAAGACCCAATTGATCAGCAATACTTTAGACAGCTAAGAAATGCCATCAAAGCATCAATACTTCTGGATAAAAAAACTATTTCTTTAAACTCCAAAAATATCACCATAATCAACCCCAAAGCTTCTGGTCAGGCATAAATAAACTTTTACATCCAGGCCACTCCAAAACACCAACCCCATCTGGTCTCTCCCTAAACTTCCAAAGAAGTTGTCTAATCTTCCAAAGACATGCATCTGGAGCATTTCTCCCCGGGCCTCCGCTGAAAACAGGCTCTGTGGAACCTAGTCGGATATTCCCAGTCAACAAATGTTAAATAAATAAAAAATAAAAAAAACTCTCCAAAGCAGATTTCTGATTCTTTCAATACCTTTTTTACTGAAACTGTCCAATCTTTTGCTAACACCTTATCACCTGTTAACTACCCTCTCATCCTCCCCAACAACCTTACCACCTACCTTTCACTTAAAACCTATTCCTACAGCCCTCATCTATACTCTACTTCATAAACTTAAACCTTGTACTCCCTCAGCTGATCTCCTACCACCTGAATACCTTCAAACTGCTGCAAAAGTTCTTGCCTATCCCATTTCTATCCTAATCAATAGAACCATAACTGAAGGCTCCATTCCTTCACAATGGAAAATCTCTCACATAATCCCACTTCACAAGGGTGGTAACTCAACTGAACTCTCTAACTTTCGGCCTATAGCCCTACTATCACCACTAGCCAAAATCATGGAAAAATGCATCCATCAACAATTTCTTGACCACATTCTACAAAATAACATTCTAGCTGACTGACAACATGGTTTTAGACCATTCCACAGTACCACCACTGCTCTCCTATCCTTTACAGACTGCATTAATAAACATCGTAACAATAACATGCTCTCCTCTGCTCTGTTCATTGACCTATCAAAAGCTTTTGATATGGTTAACCATCAAATACTTCTCAACATACTCAACTCATTCTGCTTTTGATATGGTTAACCATCAAATACTTCTCAACATACTCAACTCATTCTCACTTGACACACAGGCATTACAATGGTTCAAGTCCTACTTGCACAATAGACAGCAGGCTGTCCTTTGGGATAATAACCTATCCAAACATCTCCCTATTACCCTTGGTGTCCCTCAAGGCTCTATCCTGGGACCTCTACTCTTCTCCATATTCATTAATGACCTTTCTACTAACTTACCTCTACCTACCAGCATACAATACGCAGATGACTCCACTTTGATTTGTAAATCATCCACTTCATCTGAACTCCAGTCCATCACCCAAACAGTATTTAACCTAGTAGAAAACTGGTTCCAACAATGTTGCCTCCTCCTTAATGCCAAAAAAAAACAAACTATTACTATTTACTCCAACTATTAAACCCACCACAATATATTTCTCTATTACAGCTATCGATGGTACAATCATAGCTCCTGACCCAACTACAAAACTCTTAGGTGTACTGATTGACCACAACCTCAACTTTGACTCACATATTAATGCCATTATTAAAACAGTAAACAGAAAATGTGGATCCTTGTATAGGATAAAACCTTTTCTCACCCCAGAAGCCAGATCTACTATTGCCCAGACCCATCTGATCTCCAACCTCTTCTATGCATCACCAATTTATACTAATCTTTCCAAAAGCAACATAAACAAATTGACCATTTCTTATAACAATATTGCCAGGTTTGCTACTGGGTCCCCATTTAGAACTCATCACTGTCTAAATCTTAAACTTCTAGGATGGCTAGAACTAAATAACCAGCTAAACTTTCAACAACTCTCCATTACCCATAAGATTCTGTACCAACCTAGAAATACTCCTATTCTCAGTAGCCTCATCTCCCCCTACACAAACCTTACTACCCTTCGCTCAGCAAATAAACCACTGGTTACCATCCAGAAATCCCACAACAAGGCAGGTGATTCTCTTTTCTCTAATTCAGTGGGGAAGATTTGGAACAAGCTTCCCATTAAACTTACATCTGTCTCATCATTACCCCTCTTTAAAAAGCAACTAAAAATTCAACTAAAAACACAATGGCTATGTCCATGTACTAACCCTAACACCCCCCCAGTATAACATTATTCTATAAATCTCTTCCAATAACCCACTTTGCAGTATTAGTAAATTCATCCCTCACTCCCTTCTTAGTATCTTATTCCCAAGGAACTATCACTGAGTATGATCTTTACAACATTGCTTTCTTCAGTGAGCTCATGTCTTCCACCTTGTATATAGACCAACTATTTCTTTCACTATGACTGTAATTACTTCTTCATGTACATATATTTAATAATTTTCTTATTTCTCAGTGTTATATTTTTTATAACCTATATACATCATTATAAAGGTACATTCCTACCCAATTTACTTATGGTGAATATCAATCTAATATATATTATATAATATATATATATAATATATAATAATATCCCATGCTAATAGTACTGTATTTTGCCTTGTTAAACTCAGTAGTCACAGTCTGTATAATTTTAGTTCTGTATAACTCAAGTTCTTGAAGAAAATCTTCAAGTATATGTATTTTTGATATTTTTTGGACTTTTGTTCTGTCTTGATTTATTTAGTTTAAAGTGGAGCTTATCTCCCAGGGCCTCTACTGAAAATTGACATGTATCCAGTTAGACTAGCCCGGTCAACAAATGCAAAATAAATAAAAATAAAAAATAAATAATGTCACATTGCTGCTTTACATATATAAAAACAAATACATACACACTGAAGATAAATAAATCAACAAAGCTTTTGAAGATGACAAGCAGCTGCACCCAACATATGGGACTGTATACTCAAGCTCCCCTAGTTATCCATTCTAACTTCAAGGGTGCAGAGCCATGGGGTGCAGGGAATTCACACATGTATCTATATTGTATTTATGTGTAATAGAACAAGAGGTGCAATTTTTGACTTAAAATGCATTATTAAGAGAAGCATGAGGGTGCACAACCTCCACGTGTGAGTATTGGGAGCCACACCACTGCAAAAACTTTTTTTTTATTTTCTGTGCTAAGTTAAATTTTTGAATTTATATTCATGCATGCATGTCTGTTTGACCCACACTCTTCCTCTTTCCCTCTCCTCCCCAGCTCATGCACTCTAATTCTTAATCTACATAGCGTGTCTCAAATTTACATTACAACTACCACTTCTGCATACTTTCCTATTTTCAGTATTTGTCCAATATAGCAACTCCATATGTAGTAAACTATATCAATACTTATGCTAAATATATTCCGTAAGCTATCAGACTTTTTTCTTCTACTGTTTTCCTACTGCTCTATAGCCCCCTATTATTTTCAGCCTATCTCTTTCTGTCACATGAGTCACTTAGAATCAAAATATAGTTCAAGTTTGATTGCTATCCCTTTTCACCAATGCTGTTCCTATCACCAGGCATCCCTTTATCACTATGATCAATATGCTTAAGTTCCATTCTTAACATAGTAAAAACTGGAGATGCGGATATCCAAAGGTATTTTAATGGTAGAAATGGTAGAAAGGCACAAGCATAGACATTGAATCACGTGCACTCTGTTAACCGAGGTTTCGTCCAAAATGAAACAGACTTTTTTAGAACAATGAACAATCAACAGATTTGTTCATTGTTCTGAAGAAGTCTGTTTCATTTTGGATGAAACCTGGGTTAACAGAGTGTACGTGAGTCAGTGTCTATGCTTGTGCTTTTCCACCATTTCTACCATTAAAATACCTTTGGATATCCGCATCTCCAGTTTTTACTAAGTTTGTGGAACAGTTCTTTGCTTTTTGGAAGTGGTCCATTCTTAACATGCCAAAAAACTACAAAAAAAAAAAAATCACTGTACTTTTCAAAGTAAATGTAATTGGCTTCTTCTCAAAACTCTTACTTTCAAGATACTTTAGTATACATACTGCTCAGTGCTTAAACACAAACCAATTCTAAGAGAGCGGTCTTACAATCTTTGAAGATCTGAATGTTTTCTGTTAGCTAAGTTCTCTTTCAAACTGGCAGCTGCAGAAACAGTATTCACAAAACTGGTGCCAGCCTGCTAGCACAATATTTCAGACAATACTAGGTAAATGGATGAAGTCATATAGAATAAAATGATCTTCAAAGAGGACCTTGCCGATGAGAACAAATGTACCTGCCTTAGGGATATAGGGTAAATTGTTCTTGATGCATTTATCATTTCACTTAACTTGTACTTAATTTAACAATATGTACTTTGTTAAATGTTTGATGAAGGTAGCTATTCAGATTTAATATCTCGTATAGCGCACGTTGTGTACCCTGTCTCTAGTCTACTAAGTACATGCAAGGATTTTTTTAAATATATGTTTGGCAGCAATGCATATAGTTTTTTATATTATGTTATTTTTTAGACATGTAATCTTTAAATGTTAAGGCTTGTATGTTCATTGTCTATATTGCTTACATATTGCTTGTTATACTACCTCAGATCTTTGTTAGATGTTATTATTTTTTACTGCCAACAGATTTTTATCTTTGCAAACATGTTAGAATTATCAATCAATTTATTTTGCAGCATGCAATTATCAAAAATTTAGGCTTTTAGAGCAAATATTTAGCTGCTTCAATTCAGTGTGTTTTCTAACATGATTGTAATTCTCATATAACATTGTAACTAATTGTAGTCTCTGCCATGTCTGAGTCATAACTGAAAAGTGTCTTCAGACCAATTTGCTTACTTGGTTAACAAGTGTAATGAATAAATAAGTAATTTAACTAACTAACCAAATATATAAGTAGATTCAGAATTATTTAGAGATTTTAGTTTCAGTATTTCTATCTTCAGTCTTTTGTAGCTATCAGAATTTTTGTTTCAGTCTTCTGAGCTGCCACTTTTTAATTTGCAGTATATTGATAAGGTACGTTTGAGAGAAACCAGTAGTTGTTGTATTTTTCGGCTTTTCCCGGTTAGGGGTCGCCACAGCAGAAATCCAGTCCGCTAATGATTGGCAATAGATTTTTACGTACCGTGTTGCCAGCCCTGATGCACAATCATCAACGAAGGTACGCCCATTCAAGCATGTCTCCACACAGAAGACGCTTTAGCTGAGAATCGAACAGGACAACATCTTACTGTGAGGCGACAACGCTACTGCAGCACCACCACCGCAGTTGAGAGAAACAAGTAGTATTACCAGGAAAAGTTCAAACTTTGTGTAATCCTTTACATTGAGTATTAATGAGCCTAGCACACAATGCACTCCTATGTTATGTTATGTTATGTTATGTTATGTTATGTTATGTTATGTTATGTTATTCTACTTGCTTTTTAAGTTCTGCTACACTTTTGAAAAATGTTCTTGATGTGTCTACATTGTTAAATGTTAAGATGATTTTATAAGTAAGCTGCTATTTGTTTCTTATGCCAGAACTGAATGCATAGAGGGATAAAGCCCTGTCATCAACAGATGAGTGTTATTTGACTAGTTTCCTGGGGGCAAAATGGAGCTTGCTAAGGGAAGGAGAGAGGACTGATGGGGCAATGCCTTGTTGCCTCTCTCATGGTAAAGGCTGGTATATATATATATATATATATATATATATATATATATATATATATATATATATATATATATATATATATATATAGCCAGGGCACCCTTTCTAGATCATAATCAACAGAGCAGACCAGAGAATACATGGGAGCATGAAGTTATGGAAGAGGCCCTTCTCAGAGGATTCTTCACTTGTGAAAGTGCATAATACCCATCAATAAAAGCCCACTCTTTCTTTTTTCTTTACATTTGCTAATCAGGTAGGTAGATTCAGCCAAGGAATGTTTTCAAACATGAACTGATTCAAATGCCAGGAGCAGAACAATTACAATGGTAATGTCACATTACTTGAGTTCTAAACAAAACTCTTCATACCAGTGAATATGCCATCAATAAAAAGAGTCTTTCCGTATTATAGCATATCAGATTTTTTGACATTGTAAATGTCTGTCATGCTGAAGTCCACTGTACAACAATTTTATATATTTGCAAGAAGGGCATGTTTATTAACATGTTCCATCCCTTTGCTATATAGAATCCTCTTACACAACATAATGATAGGACAATGTGTGGATAGAGGGTGGTATCTCTGTGGAGCAACAGGGGAGGAAAGTTTGGGATGGCAGTATATGTTGCTATGTTTGATGAAGCGTGAAGAATTCCTGAGGAAAGTGAAAGGTTAAATAGATATAAGATGATTGCCTGTATGAGAAGACATGTTGAAGCTAGAATGTTAGAGATCCAGAAGATTTCTGAAGTTACTTTCAGAAGTATGCTAAATTCATTTGCAACAATGTAATTTTATTTTAAGTGGAAGACAGAATATACTACGCTGGAGTGACCACAAGATGATGTTTTATTGCCAAAACTTTATCCCCCAGACTGAGAGTCTATTGACAAAACTCTGCCCTTCTTTGAATTGACAAGTGAATTATTTAGAATTTGTCTACTGCAGATGGAAGATCTAGATAAATGCCTAAGAAGCTTTACAACAGCTTTCCAAATTATTTTGAGATGGTTATCATAACAAGGCAAAACGCCCACTTAGATATATTGAAATGCCAATTTAGTGAAATTTGAAATTTCAGTATAGACCCTACTATTTGTTTTGATGAACACCGACTTTTATTTATGTAGAGTTTGCCACTATTTTCGGACTGTGCTTGAGACTACATACTGAAGACAATTGCAAACATACAGAAAAATTACAAGCACATAATGCATGTGGACAATCTATCCATCTATCATTAGGCAGATAGATATAGATATAGATATAGATATAGATAGAAATATGAGATTGTCAAATGTACAAAATATGAAATGGTTTTATCTCAGTCATAAATGAGTCACTACATGTAAGGTCAAGTTCTTTTAAGTGTGAGAGGTACTAATGCAAAATTGGGTCAATACAAATAATTTTTGTGTTGTGAAGTTTATGTGTATGTTGTGGTGGTGGTGGGTAGGTTGTTTATTGCTTGTGGTTTGGATGCAATGTGTACTATTTATGTTGGGGAATCCCTGCTGGTACAATTGTTATTGTGTGGTAGCAGTGATTCCCATTTTAAAGACAATTTCCACCTTCTTTGAAGTGGTATGACCATGGTGTTGGATTATTTAATTCTAGGGATTATAGGAGGGCTTGACCCCTGCAAAAATAAATAATGTTTTTTGGTGCTTTATTTGCATTTTGTTTTATTCATTTACTTTTTCTAATGCTTTCTTTTGACATTTTTTGGTGCTAGTCCCACCAGGAGGTAGCGCTATACTGGAGTGGATTGTAGTGCATTCTTGAATATACAGTATCTAGTCCCTCCAAGTGGCACATCAATGCAAGAGACTGGAGGACCTAGTTTTGCCAGCAGCTGGTGCTCAACTGCCGGAGGCTGTAGTTCTCACTCTTCCAGCAGGTGGCACTGCACTGCACTGCAGGTGAATGCAGTACCTATTCCCAGCATTAGGCAGCACTGTATTGCAGGCAACAACACTACCTACTCCCACCAGCAGGTGATGCAGTATTACATGGAACAGCAAAACCTAATCCATCAATGACTTGTTGCTGTATTGCAGGTGCCTGCAGTTCTTACTTCCAACAGTAGGTGACATTGTACAGCAAACAAGTGCAATACCTATTCCCACAAGTAGGTGCCATGGTTCAGCAGACAACTGCAGTACCTATGTCTCCAAACAGGTGGTGCTGTACTGCATGTGAGAGTTTACCTATTCCCACCAGGAGGTAGTACTGCAGTATAGGTAACTGCAATTCCTAGTTCCACCAGCAGGAAATGTTGCATTTGAGTTTCTAGTTGGAAGTGCTGTATTGCAGGGCAACAGCACTACCTAGTTCTACCAGCAGGTGCACACCATTGCAGTACATAGTCCAACTGACAGGTGGCATTATACTGCAGGTGACTGAAGTTCCAAATTCTGCAAGAGAGTGTAGTACTAGTCCCACAAGCAGATGATGTTGAACTGCAGATGATTGCAATACCTAATTCACCAGGAAGTGGCTTTGTCCTGCAAGCATATGAAATTCCTAGTCCTGCCATTCAATGGCTCTGTACTGTAGGTAACAGCAACACATATTCCATGTGCAAGTGGTGCTGTACTGCAGATAACTGCAGTACCTAGTCCCACAAGCAAGTGGTGCTGCATTGCTGTCATCTGCAATACCCAGTCCCATCAGCAGTAGAAGCTGTTTTGTAGGTGACTACAGTACCTTGTCTCAACAGCAGGTGGGACTGGACTTCAGGAACTTGCAGTTTTTAGTCCAACCAGCATATGGCACCTTAAAGCAAGCATCTGTGAAGTACCTAATCCCACTAATAAGTGGCAGTGTGTCATTGCAGACAACTGCAGCACCTAGTCCCATGGGTAGGTGGCACTTTATTGCAGGCAACTGCAGTAACTAATTCAACCAGTAGGTGGTGCTGCATTTACCTAGGTCCACCAAGAGGTGGTGCTGCACTGCAAGGAACTGATGTGCATAGTCTGCCAGCAGGTGACACTCTACTGCAGGCACCTGCAATTTCTAGATCCACCAGCAGGAAGCTATTTCAAGAGAGTGCAGAACATGGTCCCACTAGCATGGAGCATTGTACTTCAAGTAACTGCAATATCTAGTCCCACAGCAGATCACACTTTACTGCAGGCAAATGTATTTCCTTTTCCCCAGTAGGTGACATTGTACTGCAGTTTATTTCACTATCAAGTCCAACCAGGAAGTGGTGCTCTGTTGCATGTGACTGTAATACCTAGTTATTCCAGCAAGTAGTGCTGTACTGCAGACACCTTCAGTTACTAGTCACAGCAGCATATAGTGCTGTACAGTACTTGAGTGTAGTATTAATTCCCACCAGTATGTGGCATTTTACTGCAGGTGATTACAATGCCTAGTCTCACCAATGGTTGTCTCTCACTGTAGAAAACTGCACTACCTAGTCCCACCAGGAGCCAGTGCTGTATCACAGACAGCTATAATACCTGGTCTTCCCACCAGTTGGTGCTGTAATGCAGGTGCCTGCAGTTCCTAGTTCCAAAAACAAATATTGCTGTGCTGCATATGGTACTGCAGGCAATTGCAGTACTTAATACAGAAATAAAGTCCTCAACTCTGGATGAAGTAACCAGTGATAATAAAGAAGAAGCAATAAGTAAAATAAAACTCGCTGGATGCACACGGCACATAACTCTTTATTTAGAAAAAAAAAATGTGAGTGCTTTCACAGAGTCCTCTCTGCTTCATCAACCATGGTCTGATGAAGCAGAGAGGACCCTGCGAAAGCGCTCACATTTTTTTTTCTAAATAAAGATTTGCGTGCCGTGTGTATCCAGCGAGTTTTATTTTACTAATTGCAGTATTTAGTACCACCAGCAAGTGATGAACCACTGCAGGTGACTGTTGTTCCTAGTCCTGCAAGCAGAGGACACTGTAGTGCAGGCAAGTGCAGAACCTAGTTCCACCAACAGGTCACACTGGTCTGCTGTCACTTGCAGTTCTTAGCCTCATCAGCAGATGCTGCTGGACTGCAGGCAAATGCATAGCAATTACTGTTAGCAGGTGACCACTGCCACTAGTCTCCCACAGCAGGTGGTGCTGTATTGCAGGGAACTGCAGAATTTGGGCCCAATAGCAGGTGATGCTGCACTATAGGCAACAACAGTGCCCAGCCCACTAGAAGTTGGTGCTGCAAAGCAGGTAACTGAGGTACTTACTTTCATCAACAGGTGTCATTGCACTGCAGATGACTACGGTATCTAGTCCCACCTTCATGAGTCACAGCAGTGCAAGTGACTCCAGTATCTAGTTCCACTAGTAAGTGGCACTGGGCTGCATACAACTGCTGTGCATAGACCATCCCCAGCAAAAGGCACTGCACTGCATGTGCCTGCAGTTCATAGTCCCACCAGCAGGAAGTGCTTTAGTGCAGGTGACTGCAGTTACTATTTCCAGTTACTATTTCCACCAGTAGGATTCATTTCCACCAATAGGATTCACTGTACTATAGGAGAGTACAGTTCCTAGTCCTATCAGTAAATTTAGCTATAATATGAGTGATTGCAAAACCTAGTCCCCCAGCACGAGGTGTTGCTCTGCAGGTGAGTGCAGTACCTTGTCCTGCTAGCAGGTCACACTGGATTGCAGGCACCTGTAGGTCCTTGTCCCACCAGTAGGTGGCACTATAATGCACTATAATGCAAACACCTGCACCAATTCTTACTAGAAGGCGGCAGTGCACCACTGCAGATGACTGCAGTACCTAGCTCTACCAGCAGTTGAAACTGAATTGAGGATGACTGCAGTTCCTATTGCCATCAACAGAAGGTGCTGTATTGCAGACATCTGTAGTACCTAGTCCCCCCAGCAGGTGTGCAATACAGCAGGCAACTGCAGCTCCCATTCACATCAGTAGGAGGCATTTTTCCACAGCAGAGAGGAGTAGCAAGTCCCATTAATAGGTGATACTATACTATTCTAAAACTTGAAACAACACCTCAGGCCAATGTAACAGGTAAACAAGAGAATTTGCTGATACAAATTCATTTGAAAGGGATGAAACCATGTGGGAACTGCACAGCATGTGAATATATAGTAGCTACTTTCTCTAGAATAAATCAGATTTATTTTCAAACAGTAGGAAATTATCAGTGCACTATGGAGAGAGTAGTTTATGCTATAAAATGTAATTGTGAGAAGTACTATATAGGTAGAACTAAATGAATGTTCAAAAATAGATTAACCGAACATTTAAGAGATATAAGGCAAGCAAAACTGAAAAGTCCGTTGGCACAACATTTTAAACATTTTCACAATAGTAGTCCTGTTGGCTTAAAGGCCACTATTTTAGAACAAATAGCAGGAGATAGGAATAGTGAATAAGTTAGAAATAAATTACTGTATAAAGAAACTTTGTTTATTTTAAAATATGTCACTTTAATCCCACAGGGTCTGAATACAGACTGCTGTTGGAAATGTATTATTTGATCTAATGACATGTTTCTTTAAGAATTTTTTTTAAAATTAATGAATGTTGATTATATAATTGTTAAATTAATGATTAAGAATGGCAACTGTGGGTATTTAAGACCTGTTCTTGTTTTCAGATAGTACTCCTTGAAGGCTTATGTGAAACTGAGGTGTTAGAGTGCTGTTTTTGGTGTTACTGACAGAGATTTGTTTGATTAAAATATTTTTGGGTTATACCTGCATGTTTGTCGTACTTGCTGCTATATTATTCTACTTGCTTCTCTTCTTTTCTTTGCTACTCAGTCTTTTTGCAGTAGATACTGGCAATTATAATACCTATTCCCCCAGCACTTGGGGCTAGACCCGTTAGCTGGTGGTACTGCAATACAGAACAATGTCATCCTATACCCTCCCAAAGCTAGTGCTGCAATGCAGGCAACAGTAGTACCTAGTTCAACCAGTAGGTGATACTGTACAGTACTGTACAGTAGGCAAAAGCAGTACCTAGCTCCATGAGCAAGTGGCATTGTACTGTTGGTGACTTCATAACTAGTCTTACAAGCAGGTGCATTGTACTGCAGGCAACTGTAGTTCCTAGTCCCAGCATCTGGTGGTCCTTTACTATGCTTAGTCATACACTCTGCTTGTGCTGTGGTGATGAGGTCATAACAAGGCTGAAATATGCATATCCACAGCTAGTAAGGTTTGGCTTTATTGGCCTGAAAATTGTCCATTAAAGTGACAAAACAAGTCACTGGCATTCAGAATCACCAATGACCACAGAATCCTTTATAAATGCATTCTATGAACACCTTCAGGAATGCATGGATCATGCAATCCCAAATAAAACCAAGACCCAATCCTCCAAATTTAGGCGTCCTGTCTGGTGGACCCCAGCCATAAACAAACTATACAATAGAAGGAGGAAGCTACTACATGATAGAGCAAAATCCCAAAAAGAGAAGGCATCTCTGATCAGTATTAGCAAAAAACTACGGGCACTCATAAAATCGTCTAAGTCCAGCTTCGAGAGAAAAATTGCATAGGACACTAAGGATAATCACAAAGCTTTCTTTAGTTATGTTAGGAACCTGGGTGGGAATTCCCAGATATGCTCAGAATTAGTCCAAAATGACAAAAAATACACCGAACCCACAGACATTGCCAACATCCTAGCTGACAGGTTCAGCGCAAACTTCTCCCCCCCTACCCCACCAAAAGGGCAAATATCTATCCCAGCAGAGTGCTGCCCCCCTGACATCTCAGATGCTCAGGTAAGAGCTGCCCTCTCCAAAGCAAAAAACACAGCATCAATGGGACCAGACGTTGTCCTGGGCTGCGTCCTTCATGAACTCCAAGAAGAACTAAATCCAAACATAAAACTACTGTTCAATTTCAGCCTTACTACAGGATATGTACCCAAAGAGTGGCGTACAGCAACAGTGGTCCCTCTCCACAAAGGTGGTGCCTCAACGGATCCTGGAAACTATCGCCCCATAAGCCTGACCAGCTTGATCTGCAAAGCTATGGAAAGGATCATCATGGACCTCATAAATAAAGATATTGGGGACCTACAGACTCTGGATCCTACCCAGTTCGGCTTTGTTAAGGGCAGATCCTGCCTCTTAAACCTGGTTGATTTCTTTGAAACAGTTACCAAGGCCATTGACGAGGGGAAGGTAGTCCACACAGCCTACCTGGACCTTGCAAAAGCCTTTGATACAATACCCCACTCGGGCATTATAGATAAGCTCACCAGCTTAAATATAAACCCCTATGTCACTAGATGGGTTGCAAACTGGCTCAAGGACATAACCCACATGGTTAGAATTGCTGGAGCCATGTCAGACTCCAAACCTGTTACAAGTGGCGTCCCACAAGGCTCAGTCCTGGGACCTCTCTTGTTCGGTATATATTTCTCGGAGGTACAGGCTAACACGGAAGGACTGTGGCTGACCAAGTTCGCAGATGACTGCAAACTGGGAGCCATAATCGACTCTCTAGCTGACACAAGCATCCTACAAAAGGGCCTCATAGAAACAGACAGCTGGTGCCAGAGCCATGGCATCAAGCTAAACACCAAAAAGTGTATAGTCATCCCCTTTGGCAAAAACAAAGTGCCCACAAATTACCACATAGGTGGTAATCCATTACGTATGGAAGAAGTAATTAGGGACCTGGGGACCCAAGTTGATAGCAATATCTCATTTGAAAACCACGTGGCCAAAGTGGTTAGAAAAACATTTTATATAACCCCCTAATCATGAAGGGAAGGGATTCACATCTAGATCAGGGGAGGTCATCGTGCCTCTTTACTCATCCCTCATCAGGCCCATAATTGAGTACAATGCCCCTTTTGGGATGTACCTTACCAGACACCTGCAGCAACTGGAAAGACCCCAAAAGTACCTCACCAAGAGGATCAAAGGGCTCAAACAGATGCCATATGCTGCCCGGTTAAAGAAACTCCAGCTCTACTCAGTGGCATACCACCTGCTCAGAGGCGATCTGTGCCTGACGTATAAAGCCATGTCCAACCCGGAATTAATGGACATGCTGCACCTCAGAAAATCCAAATCCCATCGAGCTACGTGCTCGAGAGACCTGAACCTCAGCACTGAAATAAATAGGACATGCTGGAGGGACAGATTCATAACCCAGAGGCTCCCTTCACTGTGGAATAAAATCCCAGTCCAGGTTAGGCAGAGTCCCTCATTGACTCTTTTCAAGAGGAATCTTGATGAGTTGATGGGAGATAGTAGGTTTACCCTGGGTATCACTTCTGTGTCACTGTTAGACAGAGGCTCAGTATACTAACCTCGAAAAAGGGCATAGTAAAATTCATTTAAAATGGGTGGCGAAAGCCAAACACACTCTGGCTAGGCTTATAAATGCCCTAGTGCAGATAGCCTAGTATGAACGTATGAATCTATGAAGCTAAGAAAAATCCATAGATTTATAGGTTCATAGGTGGTTAATGGGCCAATGACCTCAGAGTCCTTATAAGCCTAGCTGTACTTACCCTGGTGTCCCATTTCTTCTAGGTTATGTGAGCGGTGTTCACCGAGATGGCATTCTATGGTACTTAATACTGACTATCCCTGCCCATGAGGGACATGGGCTTCACCCTCAGAGTGAATTTCTGGTCACCCATCCATTGATCTAGGTTGCATTTGAACAGGGTCAGGGAGGAGCTCTGTTTCATGTGAATTTGGAGTTTGTTCCAGAGAAGTGCATTTTCTGGGAGTTGTATTAATCTCTCCAGCATGATCTGTTCAAGTCACAGGCTAGGTTAAGACCCCTGGCGTGAGTGACCCTTGTGCAATTTGATTTGTGAATGTGCAGCATTTCTATTAGGGCAGGATCAGAGACTGCTCTAAAGGCCAGGAACAGGTCACCTCTTAACAGCCTGTAGGATACTAAGTACTGAGATATTCATTTCAGCCTTTCCCTGTAGGTCTTCTTTTGGATGCCCTGCATTTTCTTGGTGAGAAACCTCTGGGGTCTCTCCAGCTGTTGCAGGTGCCTGGTGAGGTACATGGAAAAGAGAGCATTGTACTCAATTATTGGCCAGATGGGGGCTGAGAACAATGGAATTATAACATCTGTATATTTGGATGGAATTTGCCACTTAGAAGGCTTTCCTTACCAATGTGGAAACTTGGTGGTTGAAGTTCAGATTACTAACAGCCTGTGTGCCGAGATCCTATACCACAGGGTTTATGCTTATGGGGGTACTGTCAATAGTGTAATTAGTAGGGAAGTGAGCCTTTCCAAAGGGAATACATAATGTTTTTTTTGCATTTAGCTTCAATCAGTGGCATCATTTGTCAGCATTAATCTTTTCTACAGTATGCTCACATCTTTAGGGGACTCTGTGACTGCACTCAGTTTGCAATCATCACTGAACTTTGGTCAGCCATCGGCCATCTGCATTTGCCTGGACTTCTGAGAAATAAATTCAAAACACTAATGGGCCCAGCACAGAACCCTGTGGTATGCCACTGGTGACTGGTCTTCTGCTGGATCTGAATCACATATTTTGGCAGTATGTGTTCTGTTGGTGTGCCAATTGGCTACCCATCTAGTGATGCAAGGGTTAATTCCCAGTTGTAAGAGTTTATCTGTAATGCCTGAGTGTGGGATTGTGTCAAATGCCTTGGCTAGGTCAAGGTAGGTGGTATGCACTGTCTTTCCCTCATCCAAGGCTTTGTTGACTTTTTTGAAGAAGTCAGCTAGGTTTAACAAGCATGATCTACCCTTAACAAATCCAAACTGGGCTGGGTCTAGAGTTTGGGGATCAGCTATGTCTTAGTTGATAAGGTCCATAATGATTCTCTCCATGGTCTTGCAGATGAGGCTAGTTAAGCTTATGGGTCTATAGTTCCCTGGATCAGTTGATTACCCCCATTTGTGCAGGGATATTACTGTTGCTGTTTTCCATTCCACTGGAACATAGCAGTTCTCAGGCTGTGGTTACAGAGGTCATAAAGCAGGTCTGTTAGGTCATGTTATAGGTTGTTTAAAGGCAATCAGGCCAGACTGAAGCCATGTTTTTGGCCTTGGAGAGTGCAAATATGACTTGTTCTTTTGAGATAATAGGCTGAGGAATGGTGTCAGATGTGCTTTGTGGGTGTGGCTGGTGGACACAGGCAGGTGAAGTTTGCACCAAATCTGCCAACTAGTAGCTTGGCAATTTCCTCTGGTAGAGTATGAGTGGTGCCATCCATTACCAGTTTGGCACATAGCTGAGCATTCCCTTTCAGATTTCATATGTAGTTAAAGAATGCCTTTTGATTATCCTTAGCTAGGGATTCTATTTTTGTCTCATAATTAGCTTAGGAATTGACAGGATGTGTGTTGATATGTTGTAGAGGGAGTTCTTCCTCTGCTGTGTCAGTTCCCTGTTCTTAGACATTAGTTTCTTCCTGTTGTTATACAGCCTGTTTATAGTTGAGGTCCACCAGAGTGGCTTGTTTTTTTTCTGAAGGATCTGGTTTAGATTCAGTCAGATACAGCCTAATCTATACAGCTGTTTAAGTATTTATACAGGGCATTTGCATATACATCTGCATAGGAACCCATGTTAACTGTGATAAAAGGGGGGTTGAAACTTTTTATACCCTCGGTTATTAGGAGGTAATTTGTTTTGGAAAAAAAATTAAGCTTTTTTGTTCTGAATGGGGCATCAGGCCTTATAATTATGTCATAAAAGACTGATTTATGGTCCAATTTTACCAGGGAGGACATCACCCTGGGGCAGGGGAGTACAGTGCTCCCCCATGATGGCGAGTATTCTGTCTAGGACATTTGATCCCCTTGTGGGAGTACAGAGATCTGTTCTAGAGCATTTGTATTGAGAATGTCCATGAACCTCTGGGCCAGCATCTTTGTGATTCTGTACATTTCCCAGTTGACAGAAGGATAGTTAAAGTCACCTATGACTGAGGTGTTTGATTGTATGCAAGTGACTCTAGTAATTCCAGGTATGCTGCATGCTTTTCCTGGTTTATGGTGAGGGACCTATAGCTATCAATGATGTGGTAGGGTGTTTTGCCTATAGTTAGTTGGACATGGAGTAGCTCAATAGACTTTTACTGTTTGACCAGTCTCAAGGTGTACTTGGCCTTAATGAGGATGGGCACATCTCCTCCTTTGGTTCCTTCACTCTTAGTTTGGTGTCTAAACATGTGGAAAGCATTGTAGCCTTGCATGACTGGGGTGCTTTCCACGGCTTTGAACTATGTGCTGGTGACTGCACAGACATCAGCATCTTCCAAAGTGAGGAGTGCTTCTAGGGAGTGCAGTTTCCTGTTTAGACTCCTAGCATTATGCTACAGATATTTGAGTTTATGTTGAGAGGACTTTGTTACAATGGGAGGCTTGTTGTTTTGACATTGCCTAAAAAAGGCACTATAGGAGTGGCTAATGCATTTGCCAGTATCCAAAGGCCTAAAAGAGACAAGTGCAGACCATCTCTGGCAAAGCAACATGGTCTGTCGACCATGTCTTCCCAGGCTGACAAATACTAGATCCCCTGGACTGGGGTTGACACCTACACCAGAAGCTAAGCCAACTGTTAAAAGTCAATCATTTTTTGTCTGCATTGTGGCATCATCCTTGGTGAAGGTAGTATGCTGCTTAGAGCTAGGCTTATACCTACCTGGGACACATACTCTGAGAGCTCAGTCATGTCTCTCTTCATCTAGTTCAGAGAAGTATGTCTCATGTCATTCACCCAAACATGGACTTTGACAGAGTCAAAATGGGACTTATTGTTGGGTGACTTGAGTGCTTGTATGATCTGATGGATCTTGGCACCTGACAAGCAGCTAACTGTAACCCTCTCCTTGTGAGGGGGACATCTGTGTGTCTCACTATCTACTCACCTATGACCAATAAATTTGGTTTTGAGGTTTGCCATAAGGACTTATTTGAGACACTGGTGTGTATTATGTGCAGTGGGTGCTTTTTGCATTGAGTGTGTGCAGCTGGTTTCTTTTTGGGAGGTCTCTGATCTTTTGGTAAGCTTCTAGTGAGTACCTCCACATATGTGGGTTTATGTGTTGTGCCCTTATTTTGTGTGGGAGGTGAAGTGTGTGTGCTGGCAACCTGTTTGTCTGGTTTGTCATTATGTGAGAGTATTGCCTCCAATTCCATAGCATAGTTACATCTCTCACCTAGAGTATTTGTTTGTTTTAGGAGTAAGTGGTTGTCAGTATACATGAGACATTTTCTACATTTCTACACTGCTTTAGGATGCCCACGTCAATCAGATTGGTCAAAGAGATGATGCAAAACTGCCCATCCATTATAGCAGCGTTTTACTGTATGTACTATTAGGGAAGGGAGCAGGATAATTTGAACAGACTTTGCATTAAGACTACCAGTGGGAGTTATTTTTGTGTAGGCTAGGGATGATGTGTGGCAATGCTGTGCAGTGTACAACTGATTTGCCCCTAGTGCAGCAGGGAAGCTTGTGAGGGTTCTGTGGACAGTTGTCTAGGGAAAAACAATGTTCCAAAGCTTTTCATCTATACAGGGCACTGCTAACCCCCACTGCATGAAGCACAGCAACACACCAGTTAGAAAAGTGCAGTAGAATCTCAAAATATGCTTATTTTTTTTTTGTTTTTCGGCCATAGATGCTTTGGATATCAGTAGACACACTCTGGACCTCTGGCTAAAGACGCCAAAGATAAAGCAGCTCTGAATAACTGAGTGCAAGCCCATGCAAATATGAGGCTTAAATACAAGCCAGAATAAACCCTTTTATGTCTAGCTACCAATAGGAAAGCACACAATGAGCCTTCCTCCAGCAATCCCCTACGCAGATGGGACTTGATCTACACACTTCTGCCACAAGGATGCACAGAAGCACTCCTAATGTAAGATGGCTGGTTTAGTGCTCAAGTGTAACAATAACAGTCTAGATTCAGCAGATCTGAATCTAGTCTATGCTGTCAAAGGTAACAGAACAAACACAAACAAATCAATTGCAGAAAGAATGCAGGCACAAACAGTAAAATAAAAAAGAAAAATAAGGCAGTAAGTTGATGAAATACAGTTAGAAAAGTGCAGTAGAACCTCAGAATATACTTATTTTTTGTTTTTCAGCCATGGATGCTTTGGATAGCAGAAAAATATCTTAGAAAGATAGATGTGGTAAAATCAGCATGTATTATTAAAACAGATTGGGATTTATCATACATTATTTCCAATAATAAACTAAACATATCAGCACACACAGAAAAATTAGAAGGCATGCAAATAAATGTAAATGCAAAGGAGAAAATAAGCAATTTATTGATAAAACAAGAAAGTTTTATAGAGACTTGGGGAAAGAAGGAAAGTTATTAGAAACAACACTATAAAAAAGAAAAATGTACATTTTGGACAAGTATTGATGAAGACTTTGTTAAATATAGCAATGATGCTGAAAGGATATAAGAATTAAAAGAAATATTAAGGAGCTCTATTGTAGAATAAATGAAATGGGGTGAAGTAACAGACAGAGAAAATGAGACAGAACTATGAACAATGCCTAAGTGGAAAACCATGGTTGAGATGCGGTGCCTAACTTCTGGCTAAAGGTGTTTACACCTTTACAGAAAGATTTAGCCTTGAGTACAACTTAGTTATATGCACATGTCCAATAGACATCAAACTACTTAACCACAGGAAAACTGAGACTCCTAATTATGAATGAACATGTAAGCCATCTGAAGATCTGTGGACAAATAACTTGCCTTGTAACTATATATAAATTATATACTGGTATTAATGCAGGCATAGTTTATGGCCATTTGGAAAAAAAAAACATTTGTGGCAAAATAGGACAAAAAGGCAATAAAAGAAAGTCATAATGAACAAAAGATAATCCACTATAAAAGAAAGCCATAATACAGAGTTGTAAAAAAATCAGAGATCGTCTTGGATAGATGGCAATATTGCATTAAAAGCTATCCCACATTCATGGATAATAGAATGCTTAAAATGTATAAGATATACCCTACATTGATCATTTACATTGCAGAAACTATGAAACAGAGGAAAAACACTTTGCATCTAAGACATAAAAGGCAAATTATTATTCCAGACATAAACATTTAAAGGGCTTGACATCTACAATTAGTTATGGGAGGGGTTGCTCCCTGCAAAAAAAAATAAAATAAAATATAATAAAACAAACATGTTTTTGTGTCATTATTTGCATTTTATTTTATTTTATTTTTTACAATGCTTTATTTTGCCATTGTTTGGTAGTTAGATTTATATAATGATATAATTTCATATATACAACAAACACGCACATGTATATATATATATATATATATATATATATATATATATATATATATATATATATATATATATATACACACACACACACACACACACACACACACACACACACACACACACACACACACACACACACAGACACACATACACACACACACACACACACACACACACACACACACACACACACACACACACACACACACACACACACACACACACACACACACACACACACACACACATATATATATATATATATATATATATATATATTTTTATATATATATATATATATATATATATATATATATATGTATCCTGAACAAATAGTCAACTGAAATGCAGAAACCCTGGGCTTCACAGTCCAGAGCTGGTGGGATACTGTGTCCTCTTAAACAAATATAAAAGTAGAACTAAGACATACCAAATTGTAGCAATTTGGATAACAGGTGATCGGTTTTGAATGAAGAGCATCTGTTTTTTAAGGTCTATGTTAAAAGAAAACTCTACAGCAAAGATGTAACAGTGCAATGAAAAAGTATTTGCCCCTTCCTGATTTCTTATTTTTTTGCATGTTTGTCACACTTAAATGTTTGAGATCATCAAACAAATTTAAATATTAGACACATATTAGGCAGTTTTTAAGTGATGACTTTTATTTATTAAGGAACAAAACTATCTAAACCTACATGGCCGTATGTGAGAAATCATGAAGGATCTGAGGTTACTCACATTTTTGGGAAAGCTGAGTTCAATTTCACTAGCCACACCCAGGCCTGATTACTGCCAGCCCTGTTGAATGAAGAGATCACTTAAATAGAACCTTTTAGACAAAGTGAAGTAAGCTAAACGATCCCAAAAAGGAAGACTTCATGCTGAGCTCTAAAGAAATTCATGCCGTGATCTAAAGAAATTCTGGAACAGATGCAAAACAAAGTAATTGACTTTTATCAGTCTGGAAAAAGTTACAAAGCCATTTCTAAAGCTTTGGGACTCCAGCAAACCATGGTGAGAGACCTTATCCACAAATGGAGAAAACATGGAACAGTGATGAACCTTCCCAGGAGTGGCTGGCCTACAAAAATTACCCCAAGTGCGCAGCGACTACTCATCCAAGATATCACAAAAGAACCCAGAACAACATCTAAAGAACTGCAGCCCTCTCTTGCTACAGTTAAGGTCAGTGTTCATGACTCAACCATAAGAAAGAGACTGGGAAAAAATGGCATGCATGGCAGAGTCCCAAGGCAAAAAGCACTGCTGACCAAAAAGAACATAAAGGCTTGTCTCACTTTTGCCAAAAAATGTCTTGATGATCCCCAAGACTTTTGGGAAAATATTCTGTGGACTGATGAAACAAAAGTTGAACTTTTTGGGACATGTGCGTCCCATTACATCTGCCATAAATGTAACACAGCATTTTGGAAAAAGAACATCATACCAACAGTCAAACATGGTGGTGGTAGTGTGATGGTCTGGGTCTGCTTTGCTGCTTCTGGACCTGAACAACTTGCTGTGATTAATGGAACCATGAATTCTGATCTCTACCAAAAAATCCTGAAAGAGAATGTCCAGCCATCAGTTAGTGACCTCAAGCTAAAGCGCACTTGGATTCTGCAGCAGGACAATGATCGAATACACACCAGCAAGTCTACCTCTGAATGGCTTAAAAAAACAAAATGAAGCTTTTAGAGTGGTCTAGTCAAAGTCCAGTCTTGAATCCAATTGAGATACTGTGGCATGACCTTAAAAAGGCAGTTCATGCTCGTAAACCTTCCAATATGGCTGAATTAAAACAATTCTGCAAAGAAGAGTGGGCCAAAATTCCTGAACAGCGATGTGAAAGACTCATTGCCAGCTATCGCAAATGCTTGATTGCAGTTGCTGCTAAGGGTGGCACAAACAGTTATTAGGTTTAGGGGGCAATTACTTTTTCACATAGGGCCATGTAGGTTTGAATAGTTTTCTTCCTTAATAAATAAAATCATCACTTAAAAATTGCATTTTGTGTTTATTTTGGTTATCTTTGTCTAATATTTACATTTGTTTAATGATCTGAAACATTTAAGTGCGACAAACATGCAAAAAAGTAAGAAATCAGGAAGGGGGCAAATACTTTTCATTGCACTCTCTCTCTTGATATATATATATATATATATATATATATATATATATATATATATTAGCAAATACACGAGAAGAACAGGAAAACTGTAGACAAAGTCACCAGCCACTCAAAATTTTCTGTCGGACATGAGTAATGCGTTCAAAGTCCGTAAATCTTAATGTGCTAAGTAGTAATCCTCAGTTTCGAGACCAAAACAGCAAAGAAACCAAAGTGAGAAAGCCAAAATTGCTTTAATTTAATAAACCACAACAAGTAAAAACGAGCGCTTTCGCCTGGTGTGTCCCAGGCTTTATCAAGTTACAAATGTGATATGGCCATTCCCTTTATTTATATCATGGGATAGGCCAGTCAATTAATTAATTAAGCCATTTCAAGTATTCTTTAACAATAAAAGAAACCTTTAAAATTGTTTTAAAAGCTATACATCATATTTTAAAATATAGAAAAATATATATGTATATATAAGATGCAAACATTCAAATGGTCTGTGTAGATTATATTAAGCTACAAAGCCATAAATAATAAATATAAATATATATTTTAATTAAATATCAATATAATTGAACTTTTTCATAAAGCTATGCAATTCTTAATTTATGCTTTCATGTTAAAAACACTGAAACACATCATATAAAACATAGTCTAAATAGCTTGTCATTAGTACATTATATTGTCATAAATATATAAAAATATAGAAATTATGTAAAAATCAATAGCCCAACTAGTGGGTTCCAAATTATATAATGCAAAGTTAGTCTTTCTTGGTGCATCTTGAAAAAATAATAAGAAAAAGTAACTACCTGTTGTAACAGTAAATCAAAGAACAGATTTATTAAACTCTGGGTGTTATATAATATATTTACCCAGAAGAGTAATATCAAAGGTGTCAAGAAATAAACTACAGTACTAGTGTCCCTATAATTGTTTGTTTCTGATTTTAAGTACACTTTTAAGGCTAACACCATCATTAAGGCCTGGGAATCTAGTAGCATCCAACTGTAATTGCCACATCAATTCACGATGTTCCAGAAAGTTCTCCCAGTCTCCTCCTCTAGGGTCAGGACTGACCCTCTCCAGAATAAAGAATTTAATCACCATATTACTACATTTTAAAGCATGCCTATAAAAGGCATTACTTTCCTTTTTCTTCTCAATGTCGTATGTGTGCTCATAAATTCTCTTTCTAATAGTCCTGGTTGTCTTTCCTACATAAAATGTGGAACATGTAGTGCACAACCCTAGATATACTACTCCTAAGGAATTGCAGTTAAAGTGTTCCCGTGCCTTCAATGTACGGCCTCTGGATGGAATATATACATGACCTTCATTCAATAAGTAAGGGCATTGCTTGCATAGCCCACATTTATAAGAGCCATTTTTTCTAAATGTATTGGTGTTGTTATTATTAATACGATTGTGACTAACCTGCTCAAAAATGTCTTTTAGATTCTTGTCACGTTTTCTAATAAATTGAATTTTCTCAGGAAGCCAAGAAGTAATATCATTTTGTGACATAAGTATTGGCCAAAACATGTTCATTGTGTGCTCAATACATTCTGCATCCTCAGAGTAAGTATAGACAAAACCTCTAGAAACCTCCTCATGTGCCTGTCTATTAATGCTAGGTAATGGGAGTCCATGGCCCAACAAAGGTGGGTAATGTGAGTCTCTTTTTGTTTTGATCTCGTCCACACATGACTTAATCAGCCAGGCCGGGTACCCCCTTTCCTCAAATAAAGTAGATAGATGCTGAATTTCATTCAAAAATAGATTTGAAGTGCTGCACATCCTCGAGGTTTGAATCATCTGCCCTCTAACTATTCCCCTTTTGGTGTAATGTGGATGGAAACTTTCGAAATGCAAGAATGCATTCGAAAAAGTTTCTTTTCTGAAGATCTGAGATGTGAAAGTATTGTTACTCATATCTTTCACCAAAGTTACATCAAGGTAATTCAGGGAGTGTTCACTGATCTTATACGTAAAGGTTAAGAAATTTGTGGAAGAGTTTAAGTAGTTAAAGAACTCCAGGAAACTGTCCTTAGAACCTTGCCATAATAAACAAACGTCATCAAGGTAACATTTGTAAAAAATGATGTTCTCCTTCCAAATTGATGTGTGGATGAATTTGGACTCCCATCTATGCAGTACGATATTCGCGTAGGAGGAGGCACATGGAGCACCCATGGCGACCCCCTTACACTGCCTGAAAAATTCCCCGTTGAAAAAGATGTAATTATTATTCAGGATGATTTCCATGAATTCCACAATCAGATTGACCATGTTACTATTGAACTCTGATTCGGTGACCAATGTCTCCGTAAACCATTCAATACCGATGTTATGAGGTATGCTGGGGAACAGTTCAATGACATCGATGGTTACCATCAACAAATCAGGATGGTATCTGTCTAAAGGTATGCTGGCTAAGAATTCCCAAGAGTCTTTACAAATATATGGTAGTGAGGAAGCAAAACTTTTTAAACAATGTTCCACAAATTTACTTAACGGCTCCGTAATGCCACCTGCACCAGACACCACAGGACGAAATTTTAAGGGTGCTAACCCTTTATGAACTTTCGGTATTCCGAATATGATCGGAATTCTAGGGTTAGAAACGTGCAAATAATTAAATAACTTCTCATTGATGCAACCTTGAAATAAATGATCTTTCATCATGTAATTGATCTTGGCATAAGCTACATTAACTTCATTCTTCGAAACTTGTTCGTAAGTGTGGTAATCTTGTAAGATGTCATGAATATAATTCTCATAATCAAACTGTTGCATCAAAACCACTCCCCCTCCTTTGTCTGCTTTCATTACTCGAGTATTGTTATCTTTCAACATATTAACAACTTCTTCCAAATTCAAGCCAAAATTGACCATACTAGAATTGTGGGATACAGCACATTGTCTTCTAAGTTCTTTTTCCACTAATTCCTCATAGATTTTCAGACTAGGATGAGTGGGTGGGTTAAAGGTACTGCTTCTATGTAGACTATTGTCGGTTGTATTCTGCCCTTTGAAATAAATAGCCAAATTTAAATTCCTAATAAATAACTTCAGTTCCACTAATAATTTGGGTAAATTAGATGGTTTCGCAGGAACAAATTGAAAACCTTTAATAAATAAATCAAAAAATTCTGGGGTGATATCTAATCCAGTAAAGTTGTAAAGGGTCAAGTTGTTACTAGATACCACCTTACAGTTATGGCCATCCTCTACATCTTCTCCATAAAGGGAATGGTCACCCATGGGAATATTCAGTATCCTCTCCCCCAAATTGTTCAATACCGTGGCATTCAAATCTACCTGTCTTGTGGTGCAATTATAGTCAGATCTCTGCGGACTCAGGGCACCTGTTTGGTAGTCCACCTCATTGAATATTTCGTCAGACATTATAGTTACCTGCGTCCTCTCCCCCAACTCTGTTGGTAATATGCCTGATTCCTCCCCATCGGTCTGCCCTGGGGAAACTGAAAAAAATGAGGCGAGCTATTACCACCCTTTTGGGCCAACCGCTCACTCCTCCTAGGAGGGTCAACATCGGGGGTACTGGAATTATTGTCGTACCTACCGATGTTGTCAGCATTAACATTGTTTGTTGTGTTTGAGTTGTGACCCATTGGTGAAGGATATGCCCTGCCATCCCTATATTCCTGCAAGTCCCGTTCTAACTTCCTAGTTTTTCTTTCCAAAACTTTTAAGCAGTGCTGATCTACCTCTAGGAAAACATCATCATATTTCTTTTTGTAACCTATGAAACTCTTGTGCTTAACAATAGTGTCATTCAATTCAGTAAGCTCATTTAAAATGTTGTTAGCTTTGTTTTGGTAATCATTTATCATGAGCTCCAACATTTCAAGACCTGTTCGATTAAATAACTCAACCAGTTTAGAATGTAAATCTGAGCCAAGCTTGGCTCCATTGGGAAATTTGTATACCCGTAAACCTTTCGGTACTCTTTGTACCTTAAGACATTCAGTTAAATAGTTAACCTCCAACTGTACATTCTTGTATGCGTAAAGTTTTTTGTTGAACTCATCAAAATCTGAGTCCAACTTATTTGAACTTGTAATTACAGTACCTTGCTTAAAGCTTGGTTGGAACTCGGTCCAAGCCTTGAAACTGAATGCTCTCCCATTAGTATTAGAAGCAGCAGTAGTCTTATTACGTTCCCTCTCCTTATTAGAATTCTCCGTCGCTGTTGTTATAGCTGTAAATCCTTGGTTACTTCCAGCGCCGTTCGGCTCCTGAATGTTGTCTATACCCCTGTTGAGTAACGCTTCATGTTGCTGGTTTCCCGGGATCGATCTGTTACGGACATCATTGCCATTGCTTAAGGCGTTGTTAATTTGCGTAAGTAGCTGTAAAACATGGTTGAATTCTTTCCGTGTTACCGGGGCCTCTTCAGGCTCATCACGCAACAACGCTGGTGTTAGTATGCAGTCCACTGTATCCGGAACTTCCGCCATGAACAAACGAAGTAAGCGGAACTACCAATAAACTAGCAAATACACGAGAAGAACAGGAAAACTGTAGACAAAGTCACCAGCCACTCAAAATTTACTGTCGGACATGAGTAATGCGTTCAAAGTCCATAAATCTTAATGTGCTAAGTAGTAATCCTCAGTTTCGAGACCAAAACAGCAAAGAAACCAAAGTGAGAAAGCCAAAATTGCTTTAATTTAATAAACCACAACAAGTAAAAACGAGCGCTTTCGCCTGGTGTGTCCCAGGCTTTATCAAGTTACAAATGTGATATGGCCATTCCCTTTATTTATATCATGGGATAGGCCAGTCAATTAATTAATTAAGCCATTTCAAGTATTCTTTAACAATAAAAGAAACCTTTAATATTGTTTTAAAAGCTATACATCATATTTTAAAATATAGAAAAATATATATGTATATATAAGATGCAAACATTCAAATGGTCTGTGTAGATTATATTAAGCTACAAAGCCATAAATAATAGGTTTGAATAGTTTTCTTCCTTAATAAATAAAATCATCACTTAAAAATTGCATTTTGTGTTTATTTTGGTTATCTTTGTCTAATATTTACATTTGTTTGATGATCTGAAACATTTAAGTGCGACAAACATGCAAAAAAGTAAGAAATCAGGAAGGGGGCAAATACTTTTCATTGCACTCTCTCTGTTGATATATATATATATATATATATATATATATATATATATATATATATATATATATATATATATATATATATACTGTGGTGGTGGTGCTACGGTAGTGTTGTCGCCTCATAGCAAGATGTTGTCCCGTTCGATTCTCAGCTAGAGCGTCTTCTGTGTGGAGGCATACATGAATGGGGCGTGCCTTCATTGAAGGTTGTGCATCAGGGCTGGTAACCTGGTACATAAAAATCCACTACCAATCATTAGTGGACCGGAGTTTCGTTGTGGCGACCCCTAACCTGGAAAAGCCGAAAGACAACAAAAAACATATATTTATATATATATATGTATATATATATATATATATATATGGGTTACCTTCAGTTCATCAAACAGCCACAGCATCGAAACACACTGCATTGACATGGCATAACATCGACATCCGGAGAGCCGACATTCCCCACATGGTAAGTAACTGTTTGGCCATCCAGAAGTCTAAATCTACCATTGAAACAAACACACCCCCTTATTTAATATTCCTACTCCGAGAACGCACTACCGCGGGGGTACAGGGCAAAGTTTATGTTTATGGCCAAACGGTTATTTACCATGTGGGGAATGTTGGCTCTCTGGATGTCGATGTTATGCCATGTCGATGCAGTGGGTTTCGATGTTGTGGCCATTCGATGAACTAAAGGTAACCCACACATGTATATATATATATATATATATATATATATATATATATATATATATATGTGTGTGTGTGTGTGTGTGTGTGTGTGGGTGTGTGTGTGTGTGTGTGTGTGTGCAGTGTGAGTGTGTGTGTGTGTGTGTGTACATATATATATATATATATATATATATATATATATATATATATATATATATATATATATATATATATATAGATATAGATATATATATATATAGAGAGAGAGAGAGAGAGAGAGATGAGACAAAAAAGCCTAAAGGTCATAATAACAAAAAGTCAGAAAATTGCATCTGACTACATAACACTACTATTTTATTCGAAATTAAAAATATCGAATTGCTAAACATCGAAAAAAAAAGCTGCAAATATCACCGATCACATCAAACACCCTATACACTTCTATGAAAACAAATATTAAAACTTATTTCTAAATATCTAAAAAATTATAAACCAAACAATATTTAAATTATTCACCATAAACCACCATAAACCACATTCTCTTTCAAATGGAATAAAATTACATAAGTATTTTAATTTGCAAGGAACAACTTTAAAACTTTAAGTATAACTGCTGCTATTGGCATACAATGCTCATTATTTTCCCATTTTACTTACATCTCCACACATTTTAAGAGTAATAAATGTGGCCAAAAGAACTTCTGTAAACATTTCAAAGAAAACTGCACTATACTATCTAAAGCTAATTTCCTTACAATAAAATACAAATACTTACGGGAACATAAAACATAACTAACAGATTGGATAAGGTCATCAGAACATATTAAAGTAAAACTGCCACATTAAAACCCCCACCAAACAAACAAAACTATATATTAAATAATTCTAAGCACCTATTTAACATTATAACAACCAAATTTAATATTTATGCATGGGGGCAAGCCCCCCTGTACCCCCCCTTGTGGGGGGTTATACCTCCCAAACCCCTTGCAAATAATATATAACAACTCTGAGATTGCAGTAATCTGAGGTAAAGGGTATGCTTACCAATCTGGACTACATCGCAATATGCTTACAAAAATATAATGGTAGTTTGATAACGTAAGATGCGATCTTCTGACTTTTCGTTATTATGACCTTTTGGCTTTTTCATCTTGATATTATCAGGTTCGGTATTTTGGTAATTTGAAAATTAAAAGTAGATCCATATGTATGCATATATATGTGTATATATATATATATATATATATATATATATATATATATATATATATATATATATATATATCAGCACTGAATTCTACTAATTCAAAGTTTAAGTATATCAAATCCATTATATCTAAAGCTGTAAAACCAACAGCTAATCAAAAAAACAAAAAAACAAACAAGAAACCCACACTTTTTTCAGAGGCAAGTCCCTCTGCATCCCACCCCCACACACCACACCACTTTAATGTATCATTCTAAGATCCCACAACAGTGTGGAAAGCAATACATTCCCATACCCACTGTATGCGATCTTGCACAGAACAACCACAGCATAGCAGTCTGATAGACATAGCTCTCCACTTCTAAGCCTAAGAAATTTGGACAAAGCTAAAATAATGGAGGACAAAGAACCAAAACTAGGGGCAGGTTTTAAATATTGCTCTTATAAGCTTAGAAAGTTGCTAGAATAAAAGGTTTTACATTAGCATGCATTTTTGGAAGGATGCAAAGTCTAAAACTTAAATGACTGTTATAATTTAGTGACTTCAATCTTCAGTAATTTGCAAGAAAACCATACATTTTATGAGGAATGGACCAAAATTGGAGCCAAAAATCTGGACATTCTGCAAAAATCTGAACAATTGAAAGGTATGCCAAATTGAAATTAAATTGAAAGGTAGCAGTGTAAGTTAATATAATTAAAGATTCACTTACACTGCTATAACAAAACTAAATGGAAATGGACAAAGAAATGCATCATTCAATGTAACAATCATCAATGTACTGTTACACATACAATTTTCAACAACGTACATTTAGACAAAATGAATGGAAACACCTGTATTTATAGTGCATCCTCTATTAAATGAAGAAGCACCTGGATTTTTAGCTACCTTAAAACAGAACAGTGTAAATCAAATGAATAAACAACATATAATGGCTCTTTAATCATCTCTAGAAGAGAAAGAAGAAGAAAAAACATGTAGCAGAAGCAATATCTGCATGTCAATAAAGTTAATTAGGCTAAATAAAAAGTATAAGAAGCAGTATTGGTCTGTGCTGAAGTGTAGCTGAGAAATTGAATTTTATTCTGCAGCTTCAGTTAGATGTTTTTATGATTATGCTAGAAAACTGGATGGGAATCTAGTATTCTAAGGAAGTGGGAAGGACAACTCACAGTTAAGGCATTAAAAATCTGTGCTCACTGCATGCCAATTTCTTGTGATGCATTCTCATTGACAGGCAATTGATGGCTGATGACTCATGATTGTAACATTTATGCCCTGCGATTGTAACAGTTATGCCTAAGTGATGGCCTTGCAGAAAAGAAGTGAAAAGGAGGGGTCTTAGTAGTGGGTCTGTTCTCTGTTGGACAAGAAGCTGTAGTTAAGACTAAGCAGCCGTACTGTCATTGGTGGAGCAAGAGTTATGACTCTATAGATATAGTTTGATGTTTTTAACTCTATTGATATAGTTTGATGTTATTTTTCAAGGATGACATTTTTTATTTGAATAGAGGCTTGTATTCAAATGGAGCTAACAGTCTAATTTGCTTACTGCTGGCCTCTGTTCTGGTGGCATTTTTCAGTACCAGGAAGAGAGCTTATTGATTTTGCTGTTATTCCTTTCCTAATCTTTCGAGTTCAAGGCAATTTCCTGTTGAGTGAAAAAAAATAAGTTGGACTTTTTCCTTGTGGCTGAATGCAAGTTCATTTCCCTATAACCATCTTGGTAACTGGAAAAGTTGTATTCCAGGGTGTCTTTGATTATGGACATCTTGGGGTTACAACTATAAATAACTATGTCCTCTGTGTGGGAAATATCTGACAAGTTGGGAATGTTAGTAGGGAGATGGTTTAGAAAGAGTGATATTACTATCAGAAAATGAATGGATCTTTATGGATTACCATTTTTCAGAATTTGAGATTGAAATAAAGAGAACTCAGTCTCAACTTGGTAGGAACTACTAGCCAGGAAATTCCAGAAAAAAGTTGGTTGTTTTGTTATTTATGGCAGCATCTAGGAATGCATTGAGGAGCAGGGCATAATTAACTAGATTAAAGATCTTGGCAAGGTCTATAAATACTGCCCTATTAGATTACCTTTGCCTATATTTACCAGAATATCATTTGAAAGTTCCCAAATAGCTATGCTTTTACTTCTTTCTACATAGGAGGGAAGTGTTTTTGATGAATGAGGAAACATGTGAGTACTTTAGTTTTTCAGTTATATTGCATACAGTATGGAGAGTTTTGATGGGTCTAAACTTAGATGAAGAGCTAGGTTTAGTTATTAGTGTAGACTTCAAAATGGCAAGTGTGATGCTAAGGTTCAGGGATAGATTAAAAATGTGATACAATGGAATAATGTCTTTGTGATGATATGGGCTAGTGCCAGCATACCTAGCTGGAGTTTTGCATAGAATGATATCCTTTGAATATCAAATGGATGTGTACAAGATGCTTGTGTTACAAATGTATTGTAACTGTATTGCATTTGAAAATCAAACTGATTTGTACAAATGCTTATGTTACAAATGTATTACAACTGTATGTATATATGTTAGCAAAGGACCCTGGAATAGCAGAGGTTAACCAGCTAATGTACTTTAGAAAAATAAGGGAAATGTAAATGAGTTGTTTGTTTGTTTGTGCCTTTCGGCTTTTCCTGGTTAGGGGTCGCCACAGCGGAACTCCGGTCCGCTAATGATTGGCAGTAGATTTTTACATGCTGGCTTAACGGGCCTAACGCACAACCTTCAATGAAGAAACACCCACTCACTGTTAAACCATTAAAATGGCATCCCACAATGATGAATAGGACTGGAGATGATAGGTCTGGAATAAGCCAGTGTTTATTTGCTTCAGTAAAAAGAGGGGAAGTACTCTAATTGTCTCATGGCTCAAGGGTACTGCCATAAACATTTAGATGTGTACTGTAGCCATCTATGCTACTGTGAGAACCTAGAGTCAGGTAACCAGATGAGGTCATTCTGCAACCCATCTTGGAAATTATGTTTTAGATATTACAGTGGGAAATCTCTCAGTTTTCAGTATTCTGTCTTGGGCCTGACAACAAGAAGGACCACTGACCACATAATCTGACTTGCTCTATTAAGTAAGTAGGGAATGGTAATTTTCTTAGATTCAGTCAGGAATATATAGAGAAGCGTAGTTTAGTTATTGCTTTTCTTTATTTGTCTGAGTCTGTCCATCAATGTTATTTTCAATATTTCCTATGATTTGAACTGTGGTTTACTGTAAATATATATTCAGTATTTTCACATTCTTTTATTATTTATTATTAAATATATTTAAAACTTTTATTGTGACTGGTCCTTTTAGAAAGTATTCAACCTTTAAGAATGCTTATATTGAACTCGTGAAGGCCTAGCTGCCTTGGTCAACTAGTACCATTTGTATTAGTATTAATATTACATAGTATAATTGGAGACCCTTTGTTAAGGGCCTTAGAGTAGCTGATTGTAGGGTGTCTGAGGCAGGGATAACTACCTTATACTCTGGGCAGAAGGGGGCACAGCAGGTAAATCTGTGGCAACCCTTCCCAGGTGTGTGTGTGTGTGTGTGTGTGTGTGTGTGTGTGTGTGTGTGTGTGTGTGTGTGTGTGTGTGTGTGTGTGTGTGTGTGTGTGTGTGTGTGTGTGTGTGTGTCTGAAAAAATAAAATTTCACAGTCTTTGTGTGTGTAGACTACTTGGAGCAGGGACATGAAGCACTGGGTTCACAGAGAGGGTACTGGAGGACTTGGTTGCAACACTCCGGCTGAGGACCTAAGACTAGAGTTGTACCAATCGGAGTTTCATTGGGGTCCTGGATGGAGACAGATATAAAGCTCCAGACCCCGGACTGAGCATGTTCCCTGTGTGCTCTTAAAGGAAATTGTGCTTGATGCAGTGAGGTCTGCATCTGGAAATACTGAGTGTATCCATTTGTATTCCAAGTGAATGTCCCTCTCCAGTGTCAGTGATGAATGTTGAGGCTACTTGATTACTGGCCCAGTAAGGGGTTGTTTCAGTCTTGTTTACATAGAGAGATGAACCATGGATACAACCTGTCTATATCTGCAAGGGCATCATGTGAGATGCTGTTTGAACATTCTTGTATTTCATTTTCCTTAATGTACCAGACGTAGAAAGTGTGATTGAATTTTGGCGGGATTGGGTTCTAAACTGAGATGGAAGGATGGGGCTACAGGATCGTATTAGGTTGGGGTTGGAAGACTGAAGCATCTGTAGAAAGTCATTGCAGGAGAGGGGTCCACTTGCTTGGGAAAGACATATGTGCATACATGCATTATATATATATATATATATATATATATATATATATATATATATATATATATATATATATTTATATATAAAATATTATTTCCTTGAAACAACTTCTTTTTGGACATCTGTACACTCTAACGAAGATGTTTTGAGGAAATAATATTATTTATAATGCATGTATGCACATATTCAGAAATCAGAACACTGAAAGAAAATAAATGTTGAAAGGTAGCATGTCAGTAAAGTCGAAATCTCAAACATGTCGATTTTACTGACATGCTCAGTTCCGGTCACCAATAACTAACACATGACTCTAGAGTGTCACTGTAAATTAAGTTGCATAGCTTGGGTGACTGACATCACTTCCTGCTATGTCAAATACATCGAACTACAGGAGTTGATGTATTCAGGTTCAAGTTTCATGCTTACTCGCTGTTGCAGTTTTCAAGATATTGGTTTGATGTTAAGGTCAACCACCGGATGCAGTTTTAATGTGTCATTAGTAAGCTATATATATATATATATATATATATATATATATATATATATATATATATATATATATACAGTACATATACATAATTTTTTTTGTGTTATATCCAGACTTGTTTAGCATTTGCAGTCTGGCAGTTTGTTATGATCTTAGAAATATAGCCTTTGATACCTAACTGCATTTTGACAGTATTTTAAATCATGTTGAATATTTCATGGTTCTTTGAGAGCTACACTTTATTTGTATTGGTCTCTGCTTTGAAGTTGGGATTTTAGTTCAAGGGTAAGAATTTATTTGCTAGAGTTTTTTAATCAAAATTGATAGGGAACCATCTATTTTGTAGGTCAGAGTACAGACTTGTTTGGATGTCTGCCTTCAATGTCTGGGTCCTAACATTGTATTTACAGAAATCTGGTCAAGAAAGTTAAGATGGGATTCTATCTTGTTGATACTGTATTTTGACATTGAGCAAAAAGTAATATCAATTAGGATTTTCTGAGGGTCCAAACAGAAATTTTAATGAAATAGGGTTGTGATTACTAAAGTTCATTGATGTATATTTAAAGATGATATGTATGTCATTAAATTGGTATTACAGGTCTAAAAGAAAGTGTTTCTGTGTTTTGTCATTGGTTTGTGTTCATAGGCTAATGACTGATAAGCAATCAATTGGTAGACTATTAAACACCTAGCAAGTAATGCGACAGTGACCAAAGGTATAAAATTAAACCCTGTACTTTATGTTTGTGAGGTAAACACCTTAACCATTATGCCAGTCTTGAACCTGGCTCAACATCTCATGGAAGCAAACCAAAGCCACCTAGAAAGTCATCATCAGTGTTGTTTTCATGGTGGATTAGTAGGTTAAATTTAAAATTTTTCAAAGATAAGAATATTCTTATAGAGGATTAAAATATTTATTAAATATTTAAGTAGGTTTTGAAGTTTATTTTTGTTAGGAGCAGATAAATGACACCTAGAAAGAACTTTGTTGTTTTGTTAAGATTATAGTGAGTAGCAAACAGTTGGAATCATAATCAGAAATGTTTTGGGCTTGTGTATGTTAGACTAAATTGTTGGTTTTTAAGAGGATGACTTGACTTTTTATCTCCTTGTTCTTTTTTCAGGACAACCATACTATACATACTTGTAGCTGGGAAGATGAGGCTTATATCTGGGGAAATGATTTGTAGCTGTTTCATTGTGTTGGTGATACAGTAGCATTTAAAGAGTGACTTTAATGGGAAGGAGATAAACTGTAAGGTTTAAGGTTAAGTTCTGAGGGTTTGAGAATGGTCTGCTGTGACTAGCAAAATAAAAGTGATAGTTGGTGTAGACCTTTTGGCTATGCAAAGCAGAAACTGTATTTGTTTAGTTGCTTTGATATGGTGGATCTGTGACAGAAAGGATAGAGGAAGGTGAATTCTGTGATTTTGCATTTCTTAAGGTAAAGAAAAAAACTTGTATGAGCTGAATATAGAATATGTTGTTGTAACTAATAGTGTCTGAGTGAGAAAGAATGAAAAATATTAATTGTATTGGTGTATTTATATTTGAGAGAATTATGTGTTCTAGTGGGAATGTTAACCAAAAAGGTATTACTAAGAAAACTATAAATAGTTGCACCTTAGTGAGGACTGTATTGGAAGAAGTTGAGAGTCTTGGACTTCCTATAGGAAGCATCAGGTAATGAGATCACAACTATACTTGTTGGTGAGATTTGAGTTCTTGATCTGTAATCTTATGCCTTTTGTGGCCTGGAGAAAATGGGGATCATTGAACATACCTCTCAACTGTACAGATTTTCACAGAATGTCCAGATTTTTGCCTCACATTTTTTGGTCTGTTTCTCATAAAATTTTGTTTTTCTGGCTGATCTTTGGAGAACCAGTGAAGATTGAAGTCAGGAAAATATTGTGAAACATTTGAGTTTTAGACTTCATGCTAATGCAAAACCTGCTATTCTATCACCTTTCTATATTTGTCGGAGCAATATTTAAAAATTGTCCCTATTTTTTGGCCTTTATCCCCCCATTATTTATGGTTTTGCCCAGATTTCCTGCTCTAAGAGGTTCAGATGTATGTCGTTAATGAGTACTCGGTTGCAACATAAAAATAAATGGCTAAGTTGAAGTGAATAATGGCTAATATAATTAGATGCTATTAATCCTTCTGAGTAAGAGCTGACTATTCCTTCTGCAGATCAAATAACTATGTGAGGAGTAATATAAAGTGAACATAATTCAAAAGAATTGTTGAGCTGATAACCACCACCTGTGTAATAATGAAGCAAATTTAAACGCATATTAGAGAAGCATATATTATGCACAAAGCTACTAATAATACAGTGAAGCACCAATTTTAAGAGAGAATAATACAGGGAAAAGTTTTTAGTTGAGGTGGGGATTTGTTTTATTATACTAACGAGTATATATCAGTGAACTATACAGTCAGGCAGCAGTTTGCAGAAACCAGCAGAAAGGTGCTAAATGGATGTATAGGACTGAACAAAATCTTATCAGATTTATTGCCAGACAAATAGTAATCCCACTGGGTATATCAAAACTGCACATACGTGCACATAATTTCTGCAGAATGTTAGAAGAATATATAGTTGTTGTATAAGTACCTGTCACTTTTGGACTCCAGGAGCTCTTTAAAAAGTCTAAGGAGTGAAGGATTTTTGAATTGTGAGATATAATTAACCTTGGTAAAGCAGTTGTAAGAATGTGTCGGCTATAGACTTAGAGTATTTCAGGAAAGACAATATAGGATTATATAAGGATGTTAGATGTTGCATAGAATGCACCCAAAAGTAAACCAGGTGACTATGTAAACTAATAAATATTTAGTAAGTAAGGTAGAAGGGATATCAGCAGTAGTAGAGATGCTGAGTACGTAACCTACGGAAGGATCATTATCTCCATCCATGTGAAGCAGAGTTCCACCCTAACTCAATTCAAGTGCAACTTGGGCAATTGGATGGGAAGTCAGAAATGTATCCCTGGTTTGGCACCTATGTCACTAATGGACACAGGTAACCTGTAGCTGGTTCATCTCCCAGGCCCATACTTACACTTATTAAGGATATCAGAACATGTCTGAGATTTGGGATGCATGGATAGGCTTAAAAAGGCCCCTGTGGTCATTAACCTAGTAAACACCTATGAACCTATATGAACTGTAATTTGGGACTTAGGTCAGGCTTAGGTTGCTACATTATGTGATAAAAGCTGTTATGCAATTTTACAAGCTCATGTAGTTTAAGTGGGTGCAAAAAGTTTTTTTAATATGGTTTACACACCATAAAAATAGTAATAGTGTATTAATCAAAGAATACTTACAATCCATTTCCATACTCTGTGGTAAATGTTTGAAGTAACCTACCCATTGATATCAGAAAATCTTCTAAGCCCCTTACCTTCAAACCTAAATTGAAGCAGTTCCTGGAAGATTCATGGTACTTTTCATGCACAAATCCAGGCTAAAGTATCAGATCATCACGCTTGCAGGTGGAAGTATCATTACATTCACCCTTTCACTTTTAGGTCCTTCTTATGCACACACTACAAGTCTTGTCTGTCTATACCCTTCCAATCTATTTTCCTATCACTTCAGCTACACCTCAGCTTTCACAATATTTTCTCTTCTCACTTTGCTCTGCTTTCTTCTTCACACCCCCTCTCCCTTTTTCCTATAACAAATTTCTCTATTGTCTTATATTTCTAATATCACATGACTTCTTAACTATCCCTACATACACCACTACCTACTCTTCCTCTTGCTCACCTCTACCCACTAACTGCCCTCTTCCTGTTCATATTGTAATCTTATGTCCACATATTCTCTATAGCTTATTGTTCTTGCACTGACTATGAAGATTGTTTATATACCTCTTTAAGTTCCTAAAATAAGTGTTTATCTATTTTCACTGTATCTTGTTACTTTATTTATGATGACATGATTTGCCTACTTTTATTTCATTGCATACCATTGTGATATGTTTGTATGCGGAGCTTTTCTCTCTGGGCCTCCACTGAAAGTCTGTATTCTGGACCCATATGGACTTTTCTGGTAAACAAATGTCAAATAAAGAAATCAAATTTTCCAGAGTGTTTTGGATCTGCTGATGAGCAGGAATATACTGGATTATTTAGTGCTATTTCTTTGAGTGCTTATTATTTTTTTGAGGGGGACTGGAGGTTAAGAATTGGTTTATTCATGGCTGAAAAGGAATAGAGGGGTGCAGTTACTCAATTATTTTAACAACTATAGGTGGGTTGGCTGGGAGGAGAGTGAAGCCATCCAACCAGTCATCCAATGATTTGCAGTGCGAACCGGTCAGTACATACATGCACCTATAGGTCAGACTTTGGACAGCAGTGCAGTGTGTTAATTTAATAAGCTTTCTGAAATCATTAAATTTCAGACTGCCAACAGAGCTAAGGAAATGCCGGAGATTTTAATGTTTTATACTTTAACAGTGTTCTGTAGTCTTTTAAGGCAAATACAGGGAAAGTGCCATAAAAGACTATAACACCTTCTATATATTTATTTGTTTGTTCATTTATTGATATATTAGCATTTGTTTACCAGGATAGTCCAAGAAGGCACAAAGCCCTTTTTCAGTGGCAGTCAGGGGAGAAAAGCTCCACACAAATTACATACATTAAGTTTACACAAGGTTACGATAAGAAAGAGGAGTGCAAGCGCAATAAAAACATTACACACAACTATCAGTTAATGGTTAGAAGATAAAAACTGCACATTAGGACAATGAATGGGCTATCATATTTACTAAACCAAAACAGAAAAGAAATAAAACATCTTGAACTTTAAGAGCAGCTAAGTAGAACAGTTATTAGTACAGTAACACCTTATTTGCATCACACATTACAGGCACAGCTAAAAGCCATAAATAATCTGCAACAAGACAGAAGACAGTAATAACTCTTTCACTAATTGCCTCTTCTGCATTAATAGGGCAGACAGATGCACCCATTATTTTGAGCAAGACAAGGACAAAACCACTGCCAGAGGAGGTAACAGAAAAGTGTTACATGGGCAGCTATCTAAAGAGCATTCATAGTTCAAAGTTAAATCAGTTAATCTGTTGTGGTCTCTCTTAGCCTGTTGGCACTAAGTCCTACATAAACATAGCTTACTTCAGGTATAAATTGAAGAAATAATAATCCAAAGATTGGTCCGAGTTAGTTAAAAAAAGAGTTACATAGTGTGTTGCTGTTTAACCTTATTCTATTTCCCCACTGTTTCTGAAGGTTATTTGGTGGTACTGCTGGTGGTGGTGGTAGTGCTGATGGTAGTAGTGGTAGTTGTGGTGCTGGTGCTGATGGTGGTGGTGGTAGTGGTGTAGGGGGAATTTGCACTTAACTACTACTGCAGTCATTCCAGTAAAACCTTTTCCTTACAGAAAGCAGCAGTCCTGTAGTAACAGGTGCAATTTTATCACCAACGTGCACATGGACTAATCTTTGGGTAGCAGAGCAGTGAACTCTTTTAATTAACTTATTAAAGTTGGCAAATTTTAAACTTTAAGACACAAAGAATTAAATTAATTCCAGTATGCAATAAATTTGCTCTGTAACCTTTTAGCAATATTATAGGAAGGTTGGTATCAGTGAGTAGAACTTTTTTAATAGGCAGTTCTTTCACTAACCACCTCTTGCCTGAATTAATAAAACAGACAGAAACACCTCTTATCCTGAGTAACACAGGTACACATATGCAAACAGAGCAGATGACAGAAAGTGTATAACATGGGCAATTAATTTGTTTGTTGAGTCAAAGAAATCAGTTGACATTATTTTTTCTTGAGGTGTAGGGTAACATCCTTTTACTACCAAGCCACATTCAAGTCAAATATTCAGCTACCAAGGTAGTCTGTAATACAAAGCCAGTGATTAGGAAGAATTAGTTGAAAACATAGGTAATTAATCAGTTTTTGCTTAAGTATGTACCCCATCTGCGGTGTCGCAAAAGGTTGTGGTGGGGACAACCTTTTTTAATTACTGATGTGATTCCCAAGGTAAGCTCATTCTGCCTGAATGCAGTGCTCCTTAAGTGTTGTTCTTTAATTTTGGTGCACTTCTTCAGTGTATAAGAAGGCTGCGGTGGAGCAGGACCCAAATTTAATAACCATTGTAGTGAAGTTAGAGTAAACTTGTCCATACACAAAGAAGCACTCCTAGTGTGTTTCTATTTGACTGTGTTACACTCTCCCAGTGTCTCAGATGTTTATGGCTTGGAGGGAGATTGCACTTAACCATCAGTGCAGCAACTCTAAACTAACCTTGTCCTTAGAGAAAATAATACTTCTGAACCCTTAGCACTGCTTCTATCCATTGCCAGTCCTAAAAGCACAGTGTACATTGGTAGTTACTATTGTGCATTGCCTTTTTTTCTCAAAATTGTTTTTTATTTTTCAAATACATTTGAATGAATTCCATAGTATTGATATATAACACCAATAAATAAATCCAAGGTACCAAGGAGTCAAAACCAGCCAGGAGAGTCCATAAGCCAATGTTTAATAAAAAATAAAACACATTTTTTTATAAAAAATTGGTTTATGGACTCTCCTGGCTAGATTTGACTCCTTGGTACATTGGATTTGTTTCTTGGTGTTTGTTGGGTGTCAGTTTGTCTTTTTTATGATTATTTATGCATAACATCTTAAATAACTATGTACACTATTTGCATTAGCCTGACACTATAACAGATCTTAATGTATACAGTTACTTTATAAGTATGTCCAATCCATTATCAGAGTGTCTGATCAATTATTGTATAGTGTCAATCAACGATAAAACATTTCCCCAAGGGTTGTTGATAAATGGCTTTGGATAAATTCTTAGTTCTTTAATTTTAATTTCCAATAATGCTGTGGTCTTCAGTAGGGTATAGAAGTCTTCCAAAGTTGGTATTGTGTTTGTATTCCATCTTCTTGTTATACACTTCTTTGAAATTGCAAGTATAGTCCATACTAGATACACATTTGACCTATTCAAATGAGGACCTTTGTTCACATTTAATAATACAAGAGCTTTACTTAAATAACATGATTAATTAAATAAAGCTTGTAGAAAGTTATTACTACCATTCCAAAATGGCTTAATTTTAACACAGTCAAAGAAAATGTGGTTCCAATCTGGATTGTATACTTGCTCACATCTCCAACGTATTCCTTTTATGGAAACACTAATTTTACTGATTCTGTCTGGGGATAAGAATGCTCTGTGCAAGCATTTCCAATTAAAACCTTTCCAGTATTGTGTAAAGGATGCATATTTTATTGATAATAACATATTTGCTTTCATATCTTCAGTTAACTGTATTGAGTGTCCTTTTGTTATATATTTCCAATATGAGGTTTTGGGTGTTGTTTTATAGTTTATCAATGTTTTGTACAATTTTGAAAAACTGTTTCCATGTCATAGTCATTATATGTCATTTCATATATGTATTTCATAAATTTAGGTATTTATTTAAATGAAGAATTGTTAATTATTCTACTTAAATCTTGCAAATATGACAGAATACTCTGTAAAGTTAGCCAGTCCTGTTGTGGAAATTTGTATGTTGTTTTTATTACTTGCATATCTAAAACTTTTAGTTCTTTGGTGTTATTATATGTGATTTCATATATGTATTTCATAAATGTAGGTATTTCTTTAAATGAAGAATTGTTAATTATTCTACTTAAATCTTGCAAATATGACAGAATACTATGTAAAGTTAGCCAGTCCTGTTGTGAAATTTTGTATGTTGTTTTTATTACTTGCATATCTAAAACTTTTAGTTCTTTGATACATTGGAGCCAACAAACAAATCCTTTCTGTTCCCAGGAATTAATAATTTCTCTATATATTTTATGTGGAAAGTTCTTTGTGACTATAAATTGTGTTAAAAGATCAAACCAGATTTTTAAATCTATATTTGCATTAATAATTTTCCTAAATGAGTCAATGTAATAATTAATCATACGAGTTTTAGTCAGTTTAATTATGTTATATTGCATGCTAATACATATGTGCCATGGCAAATTGTTTTTATCTGTTATTTGATTTTTTTTTTGTAAATCAAATTAATTTATTTATATTACAGTTAGTGATTCTTTCCAATTTGCAGAGTAATTTGGACTTATCCAGTCTGAGATTGTTTTAGATATTGATGCTTTTATATATGTTTCTATATCAGGAAAGTTTAATTCTCCCTGTTTCCATGGTCTGATATGATGTATTAAAGCTATATATATATGATCTGGGTCAGTAAAACCATTTTTATTAACTGTAGTCTCTCTTCAAATGTTAATATTATTTTGTTCCATTTTTCCACAGAGATTTTAATTGTATTGACAATGTTATTGTAGTTTCTGAAACAAATTCATTATTATCCTTGCATAACTCATTACCTATATAGTTTAAGTTAAATTCTTGTTTCCCTATGATGTGATCCCCCTTAGTCTGCAGTTCTTTTTTTATTTAAAAATAACAATTTTGATTTTGATTTATTGAAATGGAGTCCTGAAGTCATGTGAAATGTGTCAATTAACATATTCTTTTAATATCGCTTTTGTATTAGATAATGTTAGCAATATGTCATCAGCAAATAGCATTACTTTAGAATTGTATTGTTCATAAACATCTATTCATTTGATTTTTATATTGTTACAAATTGAATCTGCTGATATTTCAATAGTCAGAGCAAATAGAATCGGTGACATGGGACATCCTTGTTTAGTGCCTTTTGTTATATGTATAGATTCAAAGGTAAAAGGACTTAAATTGACATACACTTAATTATTTGTGTATATTCTTTAGGAGATGAACAAAGGATGCAAGAAATTCAAATAGCATTAGGATTTTGAATAAATAGTCCCAATTTAGGAAATCAAAGGCTTTCTCTATATTTAAGCAGTTATGAGTGTTTCTTTATTTTCTTTATTAACATAATATATAAGAGAAATTATCCTTTTAATATTGTTGTGTGTGTGTGTGTGTGTGTGTGTGTGTGTGTGTGTGTGTGTGTATGTGTGTGTATGATATATAAATCCAGTTTGATCATTATTTATTGTTTTGGATAGCGGTATTTTCATTCTGTTAGTTAATATTGTCATAAATATCTTATAGTCATTATTTAATAATGATATAGGTCTATATGAGGTACAGAAGTTTGGGGATTTGTTTTCATTTAGGATTGGAGTGATTAAGGAATATCTCCTAGAGGGTGATTTTAAAGCTTCTGACTGCATTTCTAATAGAGTCTTATGGAAGAGGGATTGGATCTTTGAAGGAAAAAGTTTATATATTTCCATAATTATGCCATATATACCTTGAGCTTTATTATTTTTGCCCTCTTTTATTATATCCATTATTTCCTTGCAGATCTAGTTTTAATTTTTCTGGTATTTTTTTATATTATAACATTTTCATCTAGATTTTATTGATCGATATGTATATTTTCTTTTTGGAAATGTTCCATATAGTGATTTCTATTGGCATCAATGCTAAACAAATTAACAGTTATTGTAAAGTAATTAAGAACACAGACGAGTTTGTAAAGAAAAATATGGAAGTTAATTCCAAAAAGTTAACTCTGGACTTTAACGATTACAAAAACAAAAGGGCATATCCCTCTGGATCAATATTAGCCAACCCTTCTACATTAACAACCATCTAAGGGGAACGAGCCCCAATAGTCAACCACGATCTCAATCCCAGTAATTGAAACAACACAAAAAACAACAATGGCCATTTTTTAGACCCTCCACAGCAGGTGTGGAGGTCTGAGCGACTTATGAATGGGAGGAGCAGGGTTACAAGAACCAGTATTATGGAACTTATCAACAACCCCACAGGCAATACAACAGAAGCTGTAGAATGGACAAGGAACAAGAGACATTTAATTGTAGTTTTAAGACCTGTGAGGGTGAAAAAGCCAATACAGAATTATGCCTTGGTAATTAACAAGCAACATTTGACTTTTTGGACTACAGTTCAGCTGACTTTGGGGACTTTGAAAATGTGAATGGGGATTATCTTTTTGTCTCAGTGACAACAATGATTTACTTCAATGTGATATTGTAAAGAAAAATGGTTTTGCTATCTATAATTTTACTGCTTTGTCAGTTGATGAAACATACCACAAGGTGCTTAGTAAAGGTATTTCTTTTGTTCCCTCTTTCAAACTTGATGTTGTGGATTTATTTACCAGTTTGAAATTATTCACAAGAAAAATTGAACCTTAGTTTATTTTTTCATGACAAGGGCAAGAAAGCAAGCAGTGTGTCTAGGGTCCTTACTAGGAAACGCACTTTTATACCTCCCAACAGCAATGAGGTCACAATATTTGAAAATAATGTGTGTTAATGAAATGAGAAAGGTGGCATCATCTAAAGGCAAACATAACAGACATGACAACCTCAGTTTTGATGAAAGAAAGGTTTTATTTGAGCTAGCAGGTAATAGAGAACTTAGAATAATGAAACCGGATAAGGGGGGGGGGCTGTGATTATGACCCACATTGACTATGTGCCTAAAATGCAACAGATAATAAATGATGATAACACATATCAAAGGACATCAAAGAAGGAGATGAACATAGCCTACAAAATAAATTATTTGTATTTAATGGATGCTTTATTTCAGGGTGTGCTTGATGAGAATGAATTTAAATTTCTGAAGGTGGACCATCCAATAATCCAGGTTATTTTTAGGATCCCCAAGATCTACAACAATGTTAATAACCCTCCTTTTAGACCAATTGTTGGAGCAAGGGGATCAAAAACTGAGCCCCTTGCAGCATTTGTGGATTTGGATATACAAGATATAGTTAAATACACAGGACATATACTTAGGGATTTGTGGCATTGTTTAGAATGTCTAAACACCATCAAGGACATAGGTGAGTTTACCTTTTTGACCATCCATGTGAAGAATTTATTTACAACAATAACACAGAGTGAAAGCTTGACATATTTTAGGGAAAGCCTGTATAGAAGTAAAAAGTTGAATATGACTAAGATCAATACTCTGGTAGATCTTATGGAAATTGTCATAAAGAACAATTACCTTACATTTGAAGGGGAATTATTTCAGCACATCTCAGGGGTTGCCATGGAGGCAAAATGTGCCCTAGGGTTTGCCAACCTTGTGTTACTTTACTGGGAAAAATAATTTATTTTTCAGTCTATATTTTAAAAATAAATCAGACTATACAATAGATTTTTAGATGATATTCTCATCTTATGGAAAGGGAATGAAAATGAGGCTAAAGTGTTTGTTGAATATTCGAATCACACCACCCTCTTCTTTAGATTTACCAGTCATTGGCATATAGACTCGATTGAATTTTTAGATATTCAAATAATCAAAACTGAGGTGGGGCTGCAGAGCAACATCTATAGGAAAAAGACCTATAGTAACTTCCTTTTGCACTATGACAGTTGCCACCCATTTCACCAGAGAAAAGTGTCATCAAAGGCCAAATGGTGAGACTGTCATGACTGTTAAGTGATAATAACACTTACCAAAAGGAAATGTATAGTTTGATGGGTATGTTCATGGAAAGGGGTTATCCCTTGAAACTGCTCCTGAAAGTGCATCAGGAAGTACTAAGGAATAGAGGTACTTTTTTTCCATCAATTTTGTGGGGTCATGACCTTAACATACCAAGGAAAGTAGAGGGGGAAACCAGTGAAGCATTTATTTTGAGATATAATCACCAGGCCCCCAGATAGTTGAAGTGATCAATAAATCATGGCATGTATGTTTTTCTGAGGAAACTAAAAAGAAGATCGGCACAATACCTAGTGTAATTTTAATAGAGGGAAGAATATTAAAAACATACTTGAGAGACCTAAGGCAAAAATATAGAATTCACTCATGTATAAATGTGGGGCATGTAGGAATTGAAAATATATCAGTGATGGCCCCTACGTCTCTGTGCATGGGTATGATAGGTCTATACCTTGCCTAGGTAGATGCTGTTGTAATACACCTATGGTGGTATATATTGCAACTTGCATAGGATGCTCTGGCTTCTACGTGGGCAAAACATTTCATAGGTTGAAAATTAGGATATCAGAACATCTTAGAGCCATCAAGAACAGAGACGAACACAATGCCCTTTTTTTCTCATAGTAAGGTTTGCCCTAATTTCAAGAAGTTAATTTTCTTTGTGATTGATAAAGTTACTTTAAGTGACAGGGTTGTTAATGATAGGCTGAGGGTGGAAGAGAAAGAATATATTTGGCAGGTTAGGCTTAATGCCACTACCCCTCCTGGCCTAAATGATAACATATCTATTATGCCGGTTTTAAAACAGAGAGCTAGCAAAATATAGGAAATTTGCAAGGACATTTGCGATGTTTTTATTGCGCTAACTCTACTCTTCGTTCAAACTGGTGGTTGTCAAAAACTTGTGAGTGTGGTACATGATGTTGGTTTATGTATTACTTGAGATATGTAAACAATTTGTGTATTTTAACATTTTTATGAGAAAACATAGAGTGCAACATTGCTTTCAATCAATACAGTATTCATGAGGTAGGAAACATTAAGGTACTGATTATTCAGCAGATGGTTGCTAGGTTAGCATTTTATAAATTAAGCTGATTGGCTAATTTTAAAGTGAGGATGTATTTATAGTTTTGTTTTTTTACTCTCATTAACTCTGAAGAAGCCAAAGTGTTTGGCAAAAGCGTTAAGTTTTATTGGGAGAACCTACATTGTGTGTGGTAATAAAGTGGAATTTTTAGTCTGCATTGTGGTTTTTTTTTTGTTTTCTGTTATCCCAAAGCACAGTTGTATCCACCCCCTTCCCTTGGATCCAGGCTAAAACACCAAATGTCTCTTCCTAATACACAAGCATCAGCAAACCTTGATCACAAGCTGAAACCCACAGCTTCCCGGAGACAAAAATGGCAACATACAACAGCTGCCAGATAAAGCTGCATCCACACACACCATGTCAGGCTTAATCAAACAGCTCTCATAGCTGTGATACCTGCGATAATTGATATTAACTATGTTTAGGCAGAATAATAATGACATTTATACAAGCTGCCAGACACAGCTGCATCCACGCACACCATATTAGAATTGATCAAACAGCACTCGTAGCTGTGATACCTGCCATAATTGATATTAACTATATTTAGACAGAATAATGATGACATTTGTACTAAGAGCTTGCTACTGTTATTTAACCAGGATATACATGACATTTCTAAATCATACTTTAACTGAAGAAGGCATTAGTCTCCATGACAGCATTTCTTTTTCAGAACACTATACTGTTACTGCTATTATATATGATGTTAATTTGTTACATTTGATTTTGAACTCTGATGAATGGTACCTTGTTTAATTAGTTAATTAATTAATTACTTAAATTATTATAAGTAAAATCAATGAAAAGTGAACAAGATACGTATTCATTGAGTTCAAGTAGGGGAATAGAAACTTCTATGTTTGTATTATATGTTGCTTTGTTTGGCTTATATATAATGCAAATAGTAACCCATCTTGACCTACCTTTGTTTGTGAAGAATTATTGGACTCTTTGAACATTCTGAATAAATCATTACTGTTTCTCAGTTGTTTAAGAAACCCTCCTTTTTTAAAACAAAAACAGATGACAAGTGATGTACCATAGTTGATACATTGAGAGATGTAGTTGTAAGAGTTATTTTTTTGGGGACAGCTATCTTAGAATCAGTTTTTTGTTTCTTCTTTTTAGCATCAGTCCAAGGATTTGTATATTTTATTCTTTTAAGAGTAGGGGCCATCCATTCCATTTCTCCTGGGATAGATACTCCCCAGGATTCATGAGGCTCGGCGCAAGGCCGGCATTAGGCTTGTGCCGACCGTGCAGTGTGAAGATGGCGCAGTAGCGCCAAATGCATATTAATGAAGGCACGCTGTCGCCACAGCCACGTGCATAGGAAAAGAGCACGAGTTCATAGAGCGTGTTGAAGTGCCACACGGAGGCATGGAAATGTCAGCTGTCGATGTGCAACCTAAAATGCTTGCATATAACAATTTGCAAGCAATAGTAATCACATCTGTCAGTGTCCGTGGATACTGAAACGTATGCAAAGCATGCAAGACAGTTCCTGCGAACACAAAATGAAGAAGCAAACACAAATGCACGGTAGGGAATAACGGGTCCCTATCCCGCGAACAAATGACATTAAAAACCGTGTGCCTGTAGTCCAATGCAGTGTAGATAGTTATACCAAGTGGAAGTTAAACGCATCATATGTTAGCTAGCGCCAATAGAGTGCGTCCAGCCCAATGGTCAGGGTCACCAGCTGACCCATATTGTGAGGGAGGGTACACAGCTGGGCAGATGTGTCCATAACAAAAAACACGATAAATGTACATATCTAGCGACCGTATGACCGAATTATATCCCACAACGCATGTAATAGTCACATACAATAGGTATGTCTGTATTTCACATACCAAATGTGACAGGAAATAGAATAAGCATGCAAACGAAACAGAAGGAGCATATAAACTGCTACAACAATAAGGCAACATGTAGGCTGAAAGGAACAGTATTATCCATCCCGTTGACTGTGGGTACGTGTTGTCCAGTACATTCGGATATGTGTCTGGAATATTTCCCATCCTGGACATAGGAAAAGGTGGCATCCTACCAATGATTAGAACAGTCGGCCAAAATCCGCACATCAGCGGTCCAAGCCGAACTTGTCAGGATGTGTCACAGTTGAACGGGTATCACCCGGGTATACCAACCATGTCATGAAAGTTAAGTATGGGTGTGTACCTATGTGCATGAGATATAGCATGTGGAAAGTCAAACATGGCAGGGTAGTCCACACAACCATACACGTACCTGACATATGTAGGGTATGCAATGTGTTACCTTGACCGTGTCATGGGCCATCAAAGAAAGCAGTGATGGATGGAGTGTCAGGAATATGTGTGTGGGGGGGGGATGGGTAATGGTATAATCCTCCAAGGTGACACTGTGTCATATGCAGAATAGGTGAACTGGAGGTGTATGTGGGAGCACCGGGTGAAGCAGAAAGAAACACAAAAACATGTATACACATCTGCAATACAACCAGACAGGCCATACTGTAGAACACAATCCCACAAACATATGAATATTAAAATGTGCGATACAAATGTATAGGCATGTCACCGGCACATACCCACAGATTGGTCCTGATGGAACTGGCCATATCAAATGCAACACACCTGGATGCATAATGGACTACCCAGCATCCCCTCCACAGCACACAACCCGGTCCCATACCTGAACGTCCACCAAATCCAGCCATACTTGGCCTACTGGTTTGGTGCAGCCACATCTACACATAGTGACCACTATGCATATGTAGTAGGTAGTGTCACCCTAGGCAGTTTCAGGATTGCAAACTATGTATCCCTTGCATGTAAAACCCCCAGCACATTTTCATAACGCCAGAAGAATGTTCGGTATTTGTCTTGTTTTGTTCAATTTTTGGGATATCCCTCATGGGATAAGTAACCTGTGTAAACATTAGAATGGGTATGAAGACATGAAGTCCAGTCCTGTAGATATCTGGACACAAGTTGGAATGTGCAGTAGTAGTGCACGAGACTGTCCAGCCCTAGATGGTCATGCAGAACCTACTACCCATGATCAAACACCTGCCCGTGATGCACGTGTCCCGACACGAATAAGCGAGAGAATATATTGCACACATTCACATAGTGGCACATGGTATAAGGGTGATGAAGGCACTGACATAAACAGGATACCCCCTGATTCACTGTGTGAGGGACAATTAATGTGTGTGTAGGTGTGACCTGACCAACAATGATACAATGCCAAATGTCCTGTGATTGTAGGAAATAACTATGTACCATACTGCATGTAACAGTTGCCTAAAGCGGTCACGTCAGGATAGAATAAACGTAATTTGTAGAAGAAACAGGCAAACAACAAATGTGCCAAAGGCTCACAGCTAGGAAACAAATGAATGTTCTAAACCTGCACTGACCGTGGCTATGTGTTGGCCCAAACAATTTGGTGTCTGCAGTAGGGTTACCATCTGCCCCGCTTTGCGAGGGACAGTCCCTCTTTGGACAGTTGTGTCCTGACAAAATACATTACAAATGGCAAATGTCCTGGGATTGTAGGACATAATTATGTCCCATATGTTATGTAATAGTTGCAGAAAATAATTATTTCAGTATCTAAAATACCTAAATGTTACAAGAAACAGAATAAGCAACTAAACCGCTACAACAATAGGCTTTTATGTAGGCAAATAAGTAAAGTTCTATCCTTTGTACTGACCGTGGGTATGTGTCGGCTTGTAAAATCTGATGTGTGTTCCAAAAATGTCCCATCTTGGCCATTTGAAAAGGTGGCAACCCTAGTCCCCAGAATACATCCCAACCTGTATATATGACAATGTCAATGCTACCAATGGTCAGAGCATTCACACAATAACTGGCCAGCCTCTTAAACACTCACAAAGCCAGTGACCTTTGGGGGAAAGGTGTTGAATGAGAATGACTACTTACAACAATGAAGAGTAATAGATGCATTTAACTGCAGAAAATCAGTAGTATTACGAATCTGTCAACAAGTTCCAAGTTAATAGTACTAATATGGTAGAAGTGTCCGTGATTGTCCCTGAGTTGTCATAGTCTTGTCCCTGTCACTGTAGAAACAAGTCACCGAGTATCATAGAGGTCCATACACATAAGTACACCAACTAACTGTCACATCTGTTGACAGGACTATTGCATACCCTTAGTGAATTTATAACAGATGTCCAGAATAATATTCATTGTATCTGTAAATGAATGAAATAGTCAAATGGGAAGGGAAACATGTGAAAACCACCCCCAACCTGCATTATGTAGTGGAACCACTCCCCGCCCTAAATTATGTAGCGCCGACCCAATAATGTGGTAAGAGGTGCCCAAACACCTGCGTCTGTAAACACAGGTAGAAAGTTAAAATCTGGACTAACTCTGTCCATGTGCTATGTCTGATCTTTGAACAGCGCCAGGGCAGTTCTAGTCACCAGTCGGCTGCGCCTAAACCCAGACCAGCACATGATCACCCTGGCAATCAAAGACGCGTATGTGCGAGGACTATAAGCGTAGGAGTTCTGAATATCCTTGGAGTGAGTAGACTTGCAGCACAGGTCCAGAGCAGTAGGAAACAGGGAATGTCCTAATTGTAGTATTGTGGTTTTCCCAGCAGGAGAATGTATGCCTGCTGTGTAAGGGAAGTGGTGAGGCGTATGTCAGAGTAGCTATGAACCATGGGTATACATATAAATGATCCAGAACACCAATAGTGTAGTGGTTACAGCATCCGTCCAACGTAAAGGCATTCCAGGTTCAAGTACGATTATAGCAGATATTACTTGTGTAATGAATGCCTCTGTGCTGTAAAGCCAACATTTATACATGTAAAGGTGACCGCGTTCGCATGGGTCCATTAACCGGATTCCATCAAAGTGGTACTTTCATAAGGAATAAGGCACATGTAATCACAAAGAAGTGCCTGTAAACATATGTAACTCAGAATAAGTAGATGCAAGTGCGCCTGCGCGGGTGTATGCAGCTATTAGCATAGCAAATGTATGTTGTCTTGTACAGCTGTAACTTTATATATATATAGATAGATAGATGTGTGTATAGATAAATATCCACAGACATAACAGAAATATGCAATTATATATCTACATATTTATCTATATATACACATATATATATATATAAATATATA